>NW_020956958.1:57120-63738 GCF_003031625.1 Empidonax traillii
TCCCAATCAAAGAAAGGGACATAGTCCTCCCATTCATCTCCAGTTGGGCCTTTCCCTACAGGATAGCCCAAAACAGGCACAAATATAGCTAATACAATGAAACAAGTAGATAGAATAGCCATAGTTATATTATTCTTTCTCTCTGTTCCTAAACAATAAGTTTGTTTATATAAACAAGCCTCTCTTGGCAGTTTTCCCGGTAACTGTTCCAAAACAAACCAGGATAACCAAAACAATCTCCCCGTACAGGCCACCAAAAAATGTGACGGTTTGGACCTGGCTCCCTGCCAAATGCCTGAAAGTTACGACAGCAGCCCCTTTCCTCCCTCCCTTTTTCCCTTTGGTTAAAGGACAAGAAACTATAAAAATTAAAGAACCCAAAGTCAAGCTGCTTATATAAAAATATATTTATATTTACATAAATTACAGTTATATACAGTTAAGATGCTATATACACAGTAAAAGGGGGTCCACCCCCCGCAGGGATAAGGAAAGGGAAAAAGAGGACAAAAGGGAACAAAAGGGACACCGAACAGGTATACTAGATCAAACTATACTAATAACTAACAAAACAGATCTCACCACGTCCCTTAGAACAGCAGGATCGGCAGTCACAGCCAGCACTCTCCAAACCTCCACGTGGTAGGATGGTGAACTCTGCAAGCCTCAGCCTTAGATAAGCGAGACCAACGCAGGGACCCACTGTTCCCAAACCTTGCTGGAAGAGAAGAGAGCGAGGTCTCTAATCTCCGACTTATTTATACTCTGGTTTACGTAAAAATTGTATAGAATACTGAGTACTTGGCTACTTCCTTGGTTACGAACTGGTCACCAGGAAGGCTTAGACTAAAACCATCACACTGGGTGACCCTGAGTAGTTGTCAGTCGAAAGGCAGCCTGGGAGCATGCCCAGACCATGCCCCCTGGAGCCCATAACCCAGCTTTAGATTGGCTAACACACTGGGAGCACTGCCTCTCACCCTGCTGCAGAGCTCCAGATTGACCAGTGGGACAAAAGCCCTGCCTGGAAGGGGTGGCCACAGGTGTGCCAGAGCACATAAAACCAGCACACGAGACCTCCATCTTTCATTTAAGACCTACCACCTGGCCTCGTGAAAGCTGGACTTGCACAGGACTCTGGTGGTAGCTATTATCTTCTCTTAATTTCTTTTTTCTCTTTCTTTACTCCTTTTTCTTCTCTTAATCTCAATATTTTGGGTAATTTAAAGCCAGTGGGTTGGATTTTACTAAGTTATGTGGGTTGGCATGTGCTAGGTCAGCTCTGTGTGGAATGCTTTATTTCAGTGGTATGTTACTCTTTTAAACTTTTACCAGGATCTCTTATTTTCTCCCTTATTTTCTAAATTTATCTATCGGAGGTGAGAACTGTAACACCTCCTTATGTTAGACCGTGAAAATCCACTTTGCACAGGAATCACACAGAGTGAAGACAAAATGGACGTTTATTGAAGGGAAGGCTAGCTTTTATGTGGTAGGGCATGGAATGCGTGGAATTTGGGAGGAATCAAGGGAGGTTCGTTCAAGGGAATGTCTATAAATGGAGAAATTGAGCTATGACACATCCAAATATGGGTAAGGGGAGATACAAAAAGGGAAAAGGCTATAAATTTTAACTATCAGGAGCCAATAGGCGGAGGGGTTACAATCAACGAATAGGAAAAGGGCTAATACTAATTTTAACTGCAGATTACATATAAAGCAAGATTTTTTTCTAACAACATTGTTAATAGATTGAATAAACATAACATGTTTTTAACATGAAAAGCAGTCTCTGAGGTTGGAAGTTATCTGTTGTCCAGTAGTTTAGCTGCATTCCAAAGCTATCTTTTCTTCAGTTGTCCTTTTCTTCAGAGGTTTTTCTCCACCACAAATAAAGATCTTGTGGGGTACTTTCAACATTTATGAGTAAAATTCTCTCCTGAGAAAACATGTGCAGCATCTTCTCTTTACACTACCCCAAACACCAGTGCCCCTCATTCCTTAAGTCTTCCCTGGTTCCAGCAATTTTTGCAACCTGAGTGACGGAAAGGACAGAGAGGAAAATCAAGTAACAGGAGGGGAGCGTGCCCACATGGTCATCCACGTGGCATGATGTTGAGTCAAAAATATTTCTAGTTAATATGTAATTGCCCTATTCCCGTACACTTAGTCCCTAGCATACATTTCAAGACTGTACTGTATGCCTTACAACTTCCGCAGAATGCCTATAGGTTATACAATAGCTTTGGTATAAAGTTAGAAATTGCATGAAATATTCCTTTTCTTAAAATATGATCAACACATTAAAATAGAATCAACATTAACATGAATTAATGCTCTTAAGCTTTCTCAAAAAATAATTTAAACTATTTAAACAGTACTAAGTCTTTCAATACATATCAGCAAAATTAGACAGCATTAAATTAATTTGGAAAAGGGAGCATTCAGCAGTTTTTTATCATTCCTAAATGGTATATCTGCATGCTAACTTGCAGACAAATTAATCTTATTAACAAGAATAATATTTTGCTAAATATTTCCTTTTTGTAAATGCAGCTCAACAGAGAACCATTCAATAGAAAAATTATGTTTCATCCATATGTTTGAGTATATATAAAGGCAGATATGGTTTGCTTATAACCAGTAGACAGTGACTACTTGAATGCCAAAGGGAAATGTAACTATTCTGTAGTATATGGGATGATGAGATTATGATTTTACATATCAAGTACTATCTTCAAGGTTGATTGAGGTAAAAGGTAATATCACAGAAAAAGAAAGACTGTGGAAAACAACCAAGGAGAAAAAAATGCAAGATGATACCCACAAGATGTCTGCCTTTTCATTCTTTCTTTGCGCACATTTCTATAAAAAAATTATTGTAAAATGTTCGTTAGCAAATCAGAGGAACTACAGTTGCTTTCTCCTAACACATCTGCAAATTAATAAAATATATCAAGCAGATTTAGGCTTACATAAGCACAAGAGAACATTGTATATATGCATATATATGTCTGAAGCAATGTCTACTGCTCATTAGTCATCATGCTAATATCTACAACTTTGGATGAATGAGAAAGGCAGTAAGATATGGAAGAATATGTAGGATAAAAGAGAGCACTTCAATATGAAAGGCCGAATTAGGAGAGATGCATGTAACAACTATGCTTTTTTAGCAGATTGGAAAATGCAGTGTGAATAGGATATAGGAATATTTAAAACATATCTTCAGGCTTTCTTTAAAGATTTATGAGATTTGAGCAAGTGTCATGGTTTTGTTTGTTCTGGGAAACTAAGATGGAATTTTTCACTTCCCCTGCCCACTGTGTGAAGGGGATGTTGAACAGGCAGATTGGCTGTGGTTTGGGTCATTAACTAACACAAAATAAGTGGCTGGTAAAACCACATTCTGAAATGATGTCCTTCAAGATCTTGTCTTCTGGGAAATGGGGAAGGGGTTTTTTACTGCCTGAACTGGGAGAAGGTCCAGGTGGCAGGGCTTGGAGGTGGCTTTGTTCTCAGCCTGGCAGCCAGCTGGGAATTATGCTTGGATTTTCAACAGAGAGGAACTGTTTTGGGAGGTTTTCCACTCCTCTGATCCTGTTTTTTTTTTTCTTGGCAGCAGTTCTTGTGCACATCAAAAGGAGAGGGAAAACTATACCACATGATTCAGTCAGCAGGACAGAGTGAGTTCCTGTTGGGAAGGACCTTTTTTTTTCCTCCCCCTCCTCTCTCTCCCCTTACCCAGTGGCGGGGGAGGGAAGACCTCCATTTTCGGCTTCTCCAGCACACTCGGGGAGATGGGGGGGATGTCCCCCATGTGGCGACCACCAGTGATCAAACAGCGCCCCCTGCTGACTGGCCCAGGACACTACAATCTCTGCATCTCTAGTGATCCAACAGCACCCCCTGCTGACTACGGTTAGAATTGCATCAACTGAACTGTTTACCTGGTTTTGTTTGTTTCTTTGTTTATCTATTTGTTTGCTTTGAAAGGGATTATTTGTAGGTATAGGATTATTGTTTGGTTCTTTTACTTGTGGTTTTTTTCCATTGTTTCTGCCAATACACATATATCTTTTAATAAAGGACCTTTATTCTTCCATTTTCCAAGTTTTTTCTTAATTGGAGCCTCTTAATTCTGGATTTACAATTACTTGGAGGAGTTTGGGTCTTCCTCATAACTCATCCTCAGCAAAACACTTGTGTTTCATTTAAACTGAGGCAACAAGAAAAATATTTCTTTGTATGATCTTAATCACTCGGCCTGCAATCTATAATTATTAAAAATTATAGCATTAAAATAAAATTAATTTTCAGTGTTGGATTTATAATCATGAATTGGAAGCTTAAAAAAACAAACTATATTACAAAATACTAGATTCAATCTAGGGAGTTTGGACAGAAATAAGGTTTCATTTAATCTGTAGTTTGTATTTTAGTTCATTCAGCAAAATTGTAACGCTACAAGATTACTATGTGAGCTGAGACTACAGATGAAGAACAAAGCAAATACTTCAGTTTCTGTAGGATATATAATAAAACCTCTTTCTCTAAAAGTCATCAGGGACAAGCACTCAATACAAGTTAACGAGCAGGAACTGATAAGATAACATTTATATGAGTCAGAAGTCAAATGCCAGTCAAAGGCTTTTAACTTCTTGGGTCATAAACAGGAATAGTTAAAACACACAGACAGCTATTTATTGAATTGAAAAGGTATCTGATCATTGTGAGTGAATGATGGGATGATTTAACCAATTGAGATATATAGAAGAGGAACTCTATAGTAGTTAAAATGCAAAACTTCAAATCTATGATAATTCTTTTTTTTAAATTTACCTATCTCTCATAAATCTATAAATCAATGCAGACAAGAGACCAAAATGCTAAACATTCTCTTAAACCAGACCTATACTCAATATGTGGATTGATCTGTGCAATCCAAGATTTGTTTAATGATTCAGTAGATGAAATATTTACAGTCAACATACATAAAAGAACAATAACCATCCTCCCTGTTGTATTAATGCCACTGGAGTTTTGTTTCATTTCTTTTCTTTGAGTTCACTCAAGTAAAAAGGATTTCCCTTCATTAAAAAAACAGGTTTTAACATTAAAAATACTAATTTTAAGTTCATATATATTGTGGATAGATTTAGAAGATTTTTAATTATACTTCTAATCTACTAATTCAATAGCTCTTTGTCCTCTAAATAGTTTTTATTTCCTCTTGTAGATTTACTGTCCAAATTCTGTAATTTGCCTACATTTATGTCCAAATATGCATTCTGAAGGTATACTAAAAAAATACCAAATAAAATATATTCATCTTCCTAGAGAGAAATAGATTCATAGATAGCCTTTTTAGGCCTATTGTTTCTTTAAACAGTTCACTATACACAAGATGAATACTGTGGATTTAAAATGCTTTAAAATATTTGTCAGAAGTATTTTATCACCATATTCAATGACACAATTGCCATATTGACAATCTCTGTTCTGAATGTCCATTTGCTTCGTGAAAGGCCCCCAAGCAGAACAAGAACTAACATTTTTCATTCATTTTATGTCTAGTAAAAAACCAAGGAACTTTAATCAGCATGCTGATTGCATTGTCAGCTAACAAATAATTTACTACTCTGCATTCCATTAAAAGCTCATTAAATTTTCTGTTCTCCAAGGGGAGTTTTAGTTTTTGAATGGCATGCTTTTGCTTCAAATTATAATTTATTCCATTTTTGCAAAATGTTTTTCAAAGCATAGGTGAGAATTTCAGCACCGATATGCACAAAGGACATGGGATTTCTATTATAAATTTAACAACCTTGGGGGTGCAGAGAGAAACTACTTTACTAGATTTTAACCTAAGCAGTTTAACTTGAGACATCCCCCTACCATGGAGATGAAATGTGAGTGATTTAAGCATGTATATGGTTTGAAGATAAGGGGTGGATAACAGAGTTGTGTTTTGTCCTATAAAATAGAAGTAATCACTTTTTGGGGTAGAAAAAGGGAAAAATAAGTCACTTCATTTTATTATTGTAAACAATCAACAAATTAAGAAAGTAATCTTTTGGGTTACAGAGTACAGAACTTTTTGCCTGTCCTAAATACAAGGGAGTATAGCCAGGATGTTGTGGGGAAGGTTCATAGGGGAGGAAAAAGATCAGATATTCTTCCTCAACCTTGAATACTGAGCTGCATATAATTCTTATATTTAATAAGTAAAATGGTAGAAAGTGACATGTTGTGAGTTGGAGTGGAAAGAAACAACACAGACCCTTCTGGATTCAGGAACTGGAACACTGGAACCTTTATTGCACGTATTGCATCAGGTTTTATACACTTTTTAGGCTACTGTCCTAGTTCTGATTTTAGAAAGGAATTTTTCTTTCCCTTTCCCCTTTTTTCCCCCTCCCCCCCCCTGCATGAATGCTATTCAAGAACCATCAAGTGAACAAAGGAGTCGGCCTGGCTCTTAACGACCGAAGTTAGTCTCCTGGCAACGACGGGGGAGGAGTTGGGAAGAAGGCGGAGTTGGTGGGAGCTCAGTTTCGGGAGCAGGAGGGGAGGCTACAGCTGGCAGGGAGACGCTGCCTGGTTTCTCCTTTGTTT
>NW_020956959.1:0-1220 GCF_003031625.1 Empidonax traillii
CAAGTCAACCTCTTTACAACCCTTTTTCTGCAAAAATGCAGAGAATAAACTATATGCTGCTTCCCTATCCATACCTGATGCGAGCTCGCTGCAGCCTTTTACAGGGTTCGGCAGCACGTAGGCAGAGCCTGTCTGTACAGCACTCTGGGTCCGAGACGCTGTTATTCCGAAGCCGTCTTTTGTGACCGACTCCCGCTGCTTGGAGTCCCACTCTAATCCATCCTCACCGTGGTTTCGGACGTCGGGGTATCACGTCCGGGGTCACCATTTGTGGAGACGGAGGAACACACAACGACCTCACGATCAATAAGCGAGTTCGATTTATTATCTATAAGGCAGTCATTTTATAACATGTGTAATAAGCTCATACATATTGCAAAAGCTAAGCTCACGATTGGTTGGCCTTTAATATTGCTTACATATTGCTGAAGTTATGTCTGGAGTTTTAGTCCCTTTTCCTTTATCTTAGTACCAGATTCCCTTTTTAGACTTTCGGTTCCCTCCCTGCTACATTCTCTCTGTCACATTCCCGTATTTACTACATTCTCTGTCACGTCGACAACTTTCAAGGACACCATCCTTCAATGCCCCCTCTCTGTTAACCACTCTTGAGTCACACTGTCCAGAGACCCCCCCTCCACATCAAACTGCCTGTTTCAAGTGGGCTTCACTGACAGGGTCCTGAGCTGGGGGTGCTGTGCAGGCAGCACACAGGAGGGGATCCTGGATGCTCTCACAGTTCCTCACAATGACAGCTCCAGCAGCATCTTGGGCGCTGCCGCTCTGGGGGCTCTGCCCTCGCTGTCCCCCAGCAGATGCTGTGCTGACACGGCCTGAGGTGCCCACACACTCTGCCTCCCTCCCACAGAGGAACTCCAGGCTGCTCTTGGCCCCCAGCCCAGGCTGCTGTTTTCTTTCCTTGCCTGAAGCTATAAACAGCAGGGAAGGCAAACAGCCCAGGGCCATCAGTGGTCTGACTGTGTGGGGGGCTGCTTGTGTCCAAGGGTGAGGGCAGTCAGCAAACACCTCCAGAGTGGGGTGAGGAGCATGATCAGGTGCTTGTGGGGTGACACTTTTACCTTCCAAAAAGCCCCCTGCAGTCACAGAGGTTGTCCTTTGCTTTTGATGCTTGTGTTGTCCCACCTTTCACTGTTGGGGAAAACAGGGATGCTGTAACACCCCCAGCAGAGCCTGAGGCACAGGCTGTGGCAAAAGGCACA
>NW_020956959.1:1503-63472 GCF_003031625.1 Empidonax traillii
AGGAGCATGATCAGGTGCTTGTGGGGTGACACTTTTACCTTCCAAAAAGCCCCCTGCAGTCACAGAGGTTGTCCTTTGCTTTTGATGCTTGTGTTGTCCCACCTTTCACTGTTGGGGAAAACAGGGATGCTGTAACACCCCCAGCAGAGCCTGAGGCACAGGCTGTGGCAAAAGGCACACAGGAATCATCACAGATCCAGGGCTGCCTGATAAGCCATTGCCATTACCCACTGGGAGGGCTGGAGTGCCTCCTTTATGGAGAAAGGATAGTTGGAGTTGTCCAGCCCGGAAAAGAGAAGGCTCTGGGGCTCCAAGAGAGCTGGGGAGGGACTTTGGACAAGGGCCTGGAGTTTCAGGACAGGGGAAAAGGGCTTTAAACTGACAGCAGGCAGGGTTAGAGGGGATATTGGGAAGGAATTGTTGCCTGTGAGGGTGGGCAGGCCCTGGCACAGGTTGCCCAGAGAAGCTGTGGCTGCCCCATCCCTGGAAGTGTCCAAGGCCAGGTTGGACGGGGCTTGGAGCCACCTGGGCTGGTGGAAGGTGTCCCTGCCCATGGCAGGGGGGTGGCACTGGGTGAACTTTAAGGCCCCTCCCAACCCATCCCATCCCATGATTTTATGAATTACACTGCATGTTGTGGTATAGCCTGATTACATCAAGGACAAGAGACAGGCTAGACCACTGCAATTGCACTTACAGTTATTTGTACAAACTGTGATGTATCTTCAGCATCCCCTCTACCAAGACTAACTGATACCATTTCAGCCCCAGGCCTCAGGGCATTTGCCAGTCCCTGGAGATGCTCAGTCAGGGAAACTGCCAGTGCCCTGTGGAAAATGTGTATCATCTGTGGTCCAACCTGACCCCTCCTTCCCAAAGCTGCAGGCTATGAACTGTTACACCATTGCTTCCAGCAGCCTGAAATGCATTATCAACCCAAAATTTCTTTTAATGGGCGTAATGAATGCTTACTTTAATTAGCATACATATAGTTCTGAAGAGGAAATGAGTAGCTTTCACTTTTTTCTTCTTAATTAATATCTGCTTCTATGTAGTTCTATCTTACTGCTCTGCAATTTGGCTGTAGCCCAGCTCCAGGGGATGGGAACAGCTCTGACTGCCCAGCTCAGGGTAACTTCCAAGGCACACACAGACTCATTCCTTCAGGGAAATGGGACAGAAACACTGGCTGATGCAGTGAGACTTACAACACAGGTCCAGAGCTCACCCAGCAGAGTCAAAACTCACAGAACACTCTGAGTTGGAAGGAGCCATTATTTCCACGTGTGTCTACTCCACATTCAGTGACAGGCCAGGACTGCCATTACCATGGATGGAAGGTGTTGGCTCCAGCTGCAGGAAGCGTACCCATTGCTGGAACCAGTGAGTACGTCCCACAACGGCAAACAGGAGCACCAAAGAGGTGGAAACTTCCATTTTTTACACCAGTGAAATACAGTTGTGAGCTTGGGAGTCTTTTTGTTCCTCTGCACAACTCTGAACCCAGCCAAATTCCTATCCCTGTGATAGCATGCTTGAGGACTGAGCTTTCCTTGGGGGTGATGAAGAAGAGTGGTTTTTCTGGTCATACTAGTAGTGTTTAGGGGTCACTTGGACTTGGAAAGAAATGCTTGGATTCCAGAAAATCATGGGAAGAAAGAAAGATAGACCAGTGGCTCTGCTCTTTAGTTGGTGAGAAGCTCATCAGCTTTCTTTGCAGCAAATGTATGAGTTTAAGGGGACAGAGAATCATAGACTCATGGAATAGTTTTGGCTGGAAAGGACCTTGAAGATCATCTCATCCCACCCCCCGTCATGGGCAGGGACACCTTCCCCTGTCCCACATTTCTCCAAGCCCTGTCCAACCTGGCCTTGGACGCTTCCAGGGATGGGGCAGCCACAGCTTCTCTGGGCAACCTGTGCCAGGGCCTCACCACTCTCACAGGGAAGAATTTCTTCCAAATATCTAAACTAAATCTCCCCTCTTTCAGTTTAAAACCAATATCCCTTCTAGCACCGGCTGCCCGGGTGAAGAGTTGCTCTCCCAACATCCTTATCCCGGTAAAAATAACCGGGTGATAAGGCTTGATTATTAAGCGCTGAATTCAGGAAAATGTGACCATTACTTTGTTTCCCCTGGACTGTTAAGCGTCACCAAGCCCAGGAAGCTGTGCCGGCTCTTTCCTACCTCGCTGCCGCTCCTCGAGCTCTCCAGAAGAGGCCAGTGTTGCCCTCGCCTTTCGGGGGCCGCAGGATACCTTTCCAAGCGCGTTTTTATTTAGAAAACGCTGAGCTGTCCGGAAAGTTTGATGAAGAGGGATGCAGCTGTATTAATGTGCTTGCTTCTTCCTGGGGATTTGAATGCATTTTCTGGGCAGCGCAGGAGAAGCAGGGATCAGGGAAGCAGCTCTGCTGACCACGCCACCGGGGCTCGGATATTTTAAACCCTGTGTCAGGGGATTTTAGCAGCTAAAATCTGGTGTTTAGGATGGGCTGTGTTAGTCAGACTGAGGCTCCTCTCCGCAGTGGGACAATTCTGGGAGCGCTCTGGAGTCGCTCAAGGCTCACAGGGGAGGAGCACAGGCCATGCCTGTGCTGGCAGCCCCTGATCAGCTTTTTCCCTAAGAGCTTTCAGGCTCAGTTGCCTCTGATCCCTGTGAAGGTCACTGGGATTGCAGCAGCGCAGCCAAGCCTCGTGCCTTCTGCAATAAGGAATATCCTCAGCTGGGGATCAGCTCCTGCCGTGCTCCTGCTCCCCACAGTGGTGCTGGCAGGGGCTGGGGGTCCATGGGCTGAGCACCAGAGCCCCAGGCGTGTGTGGGGCTGGCGCTCGCCTGCATTGCACCGCAGGTACGGTTAAAAAAAGCCTCCCAGAGCCAGGGAGGAGGCTCAGCGCTGCATCTGCAGCTCTCTGCACGCAGAGGCTTTTATCTTCCCTGCCTGGAAATGAGTCATTTCCCTGTACTGTACAGAGATGCCCGATTTCCTTGGAAATTGTTCAGTTCTGCAGAGTCCCCAGAAATCCCCGATGGTGGGAGTCGCTTTTTGCACTGGGGGTTTTACCTCAGTCGTGGGAGATGCCTGGGGATCTTTCACAGGGTAGAGAAATTAAAACAATAACAAAAAAACATGGATAGAGGCAGCCAAGACCTCACCCGCTTCGCCTTTATTCTGAAGGGCAAGTGAACCTTCTGTATTGACCACTGAAAATCCATCACAGAGCCCCAAACCACGAGCAGGTTTCATGGAGATTAAAGCCTGACAGATGAAAAAGGACTGTTTTCACACGTGTGTTGGCTGCCTGGCTGAAATGATTGCAGTCCCAGCTCTGTGGATTTGGGGTGTCTTGTACATGACACTTTGAAATGAGGTGCAGCCAGGAGCCACTCTGCAGCACCCTACAAATTACGGGTGGCTAAAGGTGGTCAAGGAGGACCCTGAGGTTTGCAGGGTGGGCTGGTGGGCCCTTACCTACCAGAGCTGCTGAGGACAAGGATGATGGAAGAGGTGCAGCATTTACCCACAGTGAAGAGGCTCAGTGGCTCAGCAGAGGAACAACTATACAGTGACCTGCTGTTAGATCCAGGTGCTAAACGTCACCCCCAGCCTGTAGGTAACAAATTCTACTTGACTGTTCTGAGAGCCATATCCATCCTAAAAGTCACCAAACACCAGGGGACAAAACCAATTAGATGCACTTACAACATGCTGATCCAATCTTGTTGGCATTGCTGGAAGCCTCTGCCCAAACCAGGGGCAGGATGAAGGAAAAGGGCTGTGTGTGGGGAAGCATTTTTGCCATCCCACAGTAAGCAGGCCTGGCTTGGGGACAGGGGCTGTCAGCAGGATGGCTGTAGTTATTACCATAATACAGGAAATAATAGTCACCGGGAAAATGGGAGCGTGCTTTGGTTTCCTCTTGTGTCCCAGCCCGAGGGAGGAAGGAGAGCGGTGTGTCACGGAGGGATTCCTCTGGAGCCACGAGCTTTGTTATTCTGGGTCCTCATTCTGGGGAAACCAATTTTTGCCACTTTAGTGTTTCCCTCTTCTGTTTCAAATCCCATCTTTGGCCTTCTGTGATGCATGTGGAGAGGAGTCAGCTGCTGTGGATGTCGTGGGCTGGGAAAATCTCCTTGGTTCTGAGGAAAAAAAAAAAGGCTGAAAAAACCCCAAAGTGGTTAAATTTAAAGGAAATTTCACAAGACTCGAGCTAATCTAAACCTCTCCAAAGCTTAACCCAGGGGCTTTGGGCTCTGTGGATGAGCTGTGGGAGGTATTGGGGTCGGGAGGAGATGTAATTTAACAGTCAATCCAAGGGGCAGGCTTTGCAAAACCAGCTGCCAGGTTTAAAACACTGAACAGGTTTTGAGGGCTTGGGATACCCTCTGTTTATAGAGTTTTTTGAGGATCTCAGATGAGGCAGCAGGGCCTGCGTGAGGATAAGCCTCGTGCTTCAGGCCAAAACCAAGGTGTCACAGCAATGGCCTTCTGTCATTATATCACAAAGACACCGAGTTTAGCACATTATTTCAAAACCAAACATAAAACAGCCGTCACCGGGCAAAGCGCCAGCGCGGGCCGCGGTTGCTCACGGACAGGATTCCTGCACCCGTGCATCGCGGCGAGGGGGACAACCGTCCCGTGAGCCCCTCCGCTGTCCCTGGGGCCACCGTCGCTCCCGGCCCGGCCCAGCCCGGTCCGGCCCGGCCCCGCCGCTCTGAGGGGCGACCCCGGCCCGGGGCTCCGGCGCGGCCCCCTCACGGCCCCGCCGCACAGCGCCCCCTGCCGGCCGCGGTGCACGCCGGGAGTTGTAGTCCGCGCTGCGCTTGAAGCGCCGCGACCGCCCGTGCCGGGGAACTACCGCTCCCAGCGCGCCTCGCGCGGGGCCGCCATCCCGCCGAGCCCCCGCTCCCCCCGCGCCGCGCTCGGGGGCTGCGGGACGGGACGGGACGGGACTGACGGGACATCCCGGGACGGGCGGCACATCCCGGGACGGGCACTCCGGGACGGGACACCCCTGGCCATCGGCACAGCCCGCGGCGGCGGGGCCCGGCCCTGCGGCTGGCGGAGGCGCGGGGGCGGCGCTCCCGCCGGCAGCCGGGACTTCCTGTGACGGCCCGTGTCGTGGTCGGATGGGGCCGGCGGGGGGCGGCGGCGGCGGGGTCGGTCCCTGCCCGCGTCCCGCTCCCTGACGGGCTCGGTGGCCGCCGGTGACGCCGCCAGGCAGCGATGCGGGCCCCGGGCCCTGCCGGCAGCCGGCCCCCGCCGTGAGCCAGCCGGTGGGGCTGCGCACGCCGGCCCCGCGGGGCGCATGGAGGCTCCCGCCGCCCGCTGCGAGGTACCGGGCTCGGTCGCTGCGGGTCGCGGCTCCCCGCGGGTCGCGGCGCCCCGCGGGGGTGTCGCCGCCCCCCGTCACCCGCTGTGGTTTTGCAGGTGTGAGTCCCCCGAGGACAGCGCGGCGCGGCCCCGCCAGGAGAGCGGCCCCGGGGCCCCTCAGCAGAGCCGGGAGGGGCTCGGCACTGACACCGGCATCGCCCCCAGCGCCGCCGCCTCTGAGACATGAAGAAGTTCTTCGACTCGCGCCGGGAGCAGGGCGGCTCCGGGCCCGGGTCGGGCACCAGCGGCGGCGGCGGCGGCAGCAGCGGCCCGGGCAGCGGCTACATCGGCCGGGTCTTCAGCATCGGCCGGCACCAGGTCACGGTGGACGAGGTGCTGGCGGAAGGTGAGAGCCCGGCGCCTCTCGGAGCGCTCTGCCCGCGCTGCTTTTCCCTGCCCCTTCTCCTCCCCGAGCCGGGAAGGGAGGCCTTGGCCTCTCCCGGCCACCCCGTCTCCCCCTCGATCCCCGGGTCCCCCAATATTTCATTGTCCTTGGTGGAATTGCAGTCCAGTGGCATCTCCGAGCTGACGTTTCTGGTCTTCTCATGTGTAAATACGGTGCAGGTTTGCTAGATGTGGGGGGTTTTAATGCTTTAGAAATCGAGGGGATTTCATAGTTAGTCGTTTCCCACCTCTCCTAAACTGGGAGCTAAAAAACCCCAAGCAGACCCCAAAACCATCAAATGTTTTGGTGCAGAACAAGGTACTGTAAATGATAAAAACAGTGGCCTTCGCTTTTTAACTTTTTTCAGCTGTTACCTCCTTTCGTGCCTTAAGCAGGGAGGATTATACACTGGAGTAAATTCCTGGCAGCTCTGTCATGCCCATAGGTAGGCTGTGACCTGGGATGAGGGATTTCTGTGCGTGGGGGGCTCCTGCAAGGGGAAATGCTGATCCTAAACTGCTGTATTTCCCCCCCTCAAATAAAACAGTTGAAGAACTAAAAACGAGCCATGGGGATTACAGAACTCATGACGTGTGCAGCCCTTGCAGTGCAGCAAAGCTGCTGGTGGCATTTGTTTAATTGTAAC
This sequence comes from Empidonax traillii, assembly GCF_003031625.1. Taxonomy (NCBI): domain Eukaryota; kingdom Metazoa; phylum Chordata; class Aves; order Passeriformes; family Tyrannidae; genus Empidonax; species Empidonax traillii. Next base: position 7,911 of record NW_020956959.1, read on the forward strand.
CAGCTCTGCTGCTTCAACTATCATTTTACATTTCGTTTGTTGGGGCTGTGAGGAGCCTCCTGGCTGGCTCTGGCTGGTAACCTTAGCCTCGACCTTCAGAGAGATGTTGGCCTCCTTAGCCCTGCTCCCGGTCCCTCCTGCAGCATCCTGGGCCATTTCAGTCAAAACAGTGTTTTGTTTTGATCTGGTGATTGCGAAGGAGAGGGGAGCTGCTGTGAGAGAGCTGAGTGGGAGGACCTGTGTTGGCTTCTACAGAAGGAGCCCTAAAATGGAAAAGGGACTCTGTGTACGCTGCCAGTGTTCAGGTTTGTAAGGAGTCACCACAGCGTGCAAAAAAATAGGGCTGTGACCGTCTTTCAGACGTGATTTCTGATGTGTTCTGCTGCGAGGAGCACCGAAACCAGGCTTTTAACTGGTAACTATAGCGATTTTATATTTTTTTACTTGAAATTGGCGTTGTAGGTTGGCCTCGGCTGGTATTTCCAAGGCCCTTTTGGCCCTGGGAGCTCAGGAGCTACACGAGCTAAACCTGAGGAGCTGTCAGTCTTTTTTTAACACCGGGGTGGCCTCATCCTGGTAACATAGGAAGGCAGAGGCTGTTTGTGCTGATGAGTAATGTGCTGGCAGGTTCTGCCCCGTGCTGACAGCACCGGGGAGCGCAGCCCGTGTGTCACCGGGCCCTCCTGCTTGGCAGAGGTGGAGGTGGAAGCACAGATTGCCTGGAAGAGGTGCCTCCCCTCCCTCCTGGCTGTCCTGGAGGAGCTGCTGCCTGTGGGGGCTTTTCCCTGCCATTCCTGGTTTCTTGGGATGGAGCCTGGCCTAGGCTTGGCTGCAGCTCCTGGAGCACCCAGGCTGGGCAAGGCCCGTAGTACAGGTGCTGAGGTCTGGTCCTGTGAGGCAGGGGAAGTTCTTGTAGTGAAATGCGTTGCCCTCACATTTAGACTCTGCTGTGGGCAGCCTGAAATCCTTCTGCCTGCCTGCTGAGTGAAGCTTCCAAGGGGACAGGAGCAAGGTGGCTTTGTGGGTTTGCAGGTTGCCTGTCCCCCTTGTGATGGGAACAGAGAGGTGAAAATGCCGTTTCCTCTGTAGGAAAGGGAGGTGATGTGGGGAGGCAGTGTGGGTCAGAAGTGCTGTAGCTCTGCGTACGTGTGCCTGAGAGCTGGTAAACAGCATTTTCTCCCTGACTCAGCTGGAGACCTGGGGAGCTCCAGGGCAGCCTGGTCCCTGCACTCCTGATGTCTGAATCCGCGGCTGGAAAACCTCTTCGTGTCTGCAGTGGTGCTTCAGCAGTTTTGAAAAGGCAACTTGTGAGCTCTTGGCTATTTCTGCTAAAAGGAAAAGTCCCCTGGGAAGCACTTTGCAGGAGGTGTATCCTGCCTGGGAAGGAACACCTCTATTGCTTTAGGAGGCAGAGGGGAGGCCTGTGTTTCGGTGCATGGGAAGCCTGGAAAATAAACAGAGGTGCAAAAGCGGCTTCAGAGAAGGAATCTCTGAGGTGCTGGTGGATGGTGTGGGGGAGACTTGAGCTGCATGACTGAGGAACTGGCTGAACCAGAAGTTTTGGAAGGGGAGTGTTGGGATTTACCTCTGTCTGTCAGAGCTGTGCCTGGTCACCCTGAATTCTGCTGAGCAACCCTGCTGACAGGGGTGTGCCCTGCCTGGAGTGGAGGCCACGGTGCAGCACCAGTGTGTGCCAGGTGGCAGATGACTCTACGTGCTCGTTGGCTCTGCATGGATCCCCCAGAATACCTCCTGGGGGTGCAACCCCATCCCTGAAAAATAGTTGCGTCTGGTTGCTGCTTCCCTGGGCACAGAGGAACATTCCTTCCTTGGGGGAAGAAGTAGATGGGAGTAACATAGAAGGAATTTATTTGAGTGGTTGGCCGTGGTGTTGAATCAGTGGGGTTTTTTATAGTGTGTTGCAATAGGTGACTCGCAGTTGAGTCTTTGTAGCTGTCCTGCTCTCATCCATATTTTAGCACGAACAATCTCTTGAGAAATGCCCCTCGAAGTTTGCACAAGGATTAACTGCTGTGGGGGGTCAGTGCTGCTGGCCTTGGGGGTCTGCGGGGCCAGGGTTAAAGCCACCCAGTGAGGGGGGGGTGTTACTGGTTTTGGGGTGTTTCACTGAGCTGAGGTGAATCCCCAAGGAGCTGCTGGAGTGTGTGGGTGAGTCGGGCTGCCGTCTTGCTGTTTTGTTTATGGAAAGAAACCAAAACAGTGTGAGCAAATCGGATGCTGCACTTTGTTCCTGCCTGTGTGTAGGGAGAAAAAAACCCCAAAACAATAAAGACCCACCCCAAACCCCCACACTGGAGCTGTAAGGAGGTCAGTGTCTGAGGAGGATCAAGGAAACACTGAGAGGGATGTTGTCATAAATCAGGAATCTGCTAAGGAGTTTGAGGGATGTGCATGTGTGCCCAAGTACCACAAGCTGTGGGTTCTCCTGAGCTGAAGCAAGGTGGGGATTGCCCCGGTGTCCCATTTCTGAGGGGAGGCTGTGTTTTGTGTGGCTGGGTGTACTCACAGTGTTGTCAGAGAGTGCTGAGCTGACCCAAGGTGTGTGAGTGCTGTTGGGGCACATATTTGAGAGGATCTTGTCTCACTCTGCTTCTAGCAAAAGGTACAGGCTGCATTTCTTCACGTCTGTGAAAAGTCACTTCTCAAATTATAGTATCTTTTGGGAAGGTCTTTTCCCCTGAAAGTGTGTAAGTAAGGGATTCAGGTTTAATAATTGTCACATATCTCACTGAAGCTTTTCACATTCATGCCCGTGTGCTGCCTGCTAGTGCAGATTTCAAAGCTTTTAATGGCAGACATTCTGAACCAGTGCAAAGTCAGCTTACGTTTGCCAGCTGTGTTTTTTCCTCTGTACTGAAAAGAAGGGCATGGTGGGAATGTTTCATCCTGACTTCCCTTGGCAGAACTGCAGGCCAGCAAAGGCTGTGAGTGTCCAACCTGTCCCTGGGCTGCCTAATTGGGGGGTTGGGTTGTTGAGGGCTCTGTTGACCCCTGCCCAGCTCACCCTTAGGGCTTCCTTCCCCTGCAGCTGTAACCTACGTGGAGCTCTCTGCCCTGCTGCGACCTGAAGTGACTAAAATTACACCTGACCTTCTTCTGAAACAATCACACTGTAAAACAAACCCCATCTGAGGTAAATTTTGCAGATTTGCCCGATCCTCAACCCAGTTCTCCAGTGGGGTTGGGTTCAACACATGGCATGGCTTTGAAGTGCATTTTGGGAGTTTTTGCTTTCTAGCTTCAGCCGAGGGCCAGCTGCTAATCAGCTGACCAGTGACATTTGGATTAGGAATTAAACTGTTTCTCCTCTTGGAATGGGACATGTGATGTTTATTTTTTTATTTTTTCCCCCGTACTTTTCCTGTGTTCCGTGTGAGGCAGCACATGCACCCTGCTGGCTGGGATGGTGGATCCTCTGTGTTCCTGCAGTCTGCTCTTCTGAGGGTACAAGCCCTCGAGGCAGATTTGTGAAGAATCCCAGGGGAGTTGTTTGGTTAATGCCGAGGTATCCCAGGTGTTTTGGTGCTTTCAGCAGCACAGCTTCTGCTGGGACAGCGTGTGCTGTGTCTGAGATGCAGTCAGGGAGGAAAAGCAGGTGTTAGTGGATTTAGGTGTGTAGGAGGTGTGTAGCCAGAGACTTGCCTGGCCTGGCCTGGCCTGGGGGCTTTGTGCAGCGTGGCAGAGAGGACGTCTGGGGCCCTGCCTGGGGGTGGCTGGTTCCTGCCAGAAGAGCTGGGGTAGCTAAAAGCACATTTGAGGGCAGTGTCAGCCCAGTGCAATCACGGAAGGGGGTTTAACTCTCCAACTCTGCTCTTGCAGAAATGTCCTAGGTTGCTGTTGTGTGGTTGCAACACCAGCCCTGACATTGTGGATCTTAGAACAGGTACTGCCATAATGTTTTTATTGTGTCTTGGGCCTTCTCCCCTTTGTGCAGGAGCTTGTCAGCAGCTGAGGAGAGCAGGTGGGAAGTTACAAATGTGCTGAAGACAAGCTGGAATCCACTTTGGGTTTAGCACTTGCTGCCTTCCAAGCTCCCCCACCTGCATTAATCATGACTAATAAGGCACCGGAACTGACTGGGTGCTGCACACTGGCATTGGGACTGGGAGCTGCTTCCTTTGAAGGTGACTTTTTTTCAGTGAAAATAGTGGTTTTTTTGGCCAGGCTGAGGCTGTGCCCGTTGGAAGGGGCAGCGTGCCAACTGCAGGGCTTGTGCTGCTTCTCTGGAAAGTCACAACCGATTTGCCCTCACTTGGACAAAGTGTTTACTCGTGTTCCACACGTGGAAGGAGACAGGAGGTCTCTGAGGAGAACATGCCATAAGTAAACTCAGTTTCTGGAGGAGTTCTCTCTTGATAACGAGAGGTAACTGGATAAATAAGTTTCCCAGGAAGGGCTGCCTGCCTGCTTTCTTGGAGGGGGGGAGCACAGGGTGTCCTTGTGGTGGTACCGTGCTGGAAACGTTCCTCCTTGGATCACACACTGACTGCTGTACTTTTGGAGTGCAGGAACAACACTGACAGTGATTTACAAGCACAGGGAAAAGATTTGGAAAGGCTTAAGTGAGGCACTGCAAGGTAATTCTCTCTCACTTGTGGCTTTTTATCAATTATGGAAACTTTCTCCTCTTGTAGGAGGTCCAGGAATTGCCACTAAGTGCAGTGAAGGTTGTTGTTGGCTGCCTCCAGTGTGATGCAGCAGAGGGGAGGCACAGGGGAGCTGCTGCAGCTCCTCCAAGGTGAGGAGCTCTCTCTGCCCAGAGTGCCTGAGCCCTGGCACAGTCTGAACATGTCCTTCCATTCCTCGTGGGGCTGCTGGGAACTGAGATAGGAAGGTGAAGCAATGCAGAGCGTGTGTGGCCAAGTCAGGAGCTGATCTCTGGCCTTCCAGATCGGGGGCTTTAATTGCAGTCTGTGTTTCCTCCCAACTGCTGCCTTCTGTGATTTCAGTGGACGTGCTCCTGGCACACGTGTGATTTGGGTGTAAGTTTGCTCCTGCTCTGTGGCAGAAGCTCTGCTGACACCAGGACCCTGGGCCATGTGTCACAGGATTGGATTAAAGACTTTTTTTGGGACAAGATGCTCATAGCATCTGGTTTGCTTCATGATTTTGCAGAAACAAATTACGTACCGGTGACGGGTGATCTCACAGATTAAAAATAAAAAAAGCCATCAGCAGCTGAGTTCCCTGAGCAGAGGCTGTGTGTGCATCCCCCCCAGCTGAGCTGGGAGCTGGCTGTGCTGTGCTGTGGTGAGGACAGGTACAGCTACAGCTGTTGTTAGAAACGTTCTGGCTTTACTTGGGTGATCACAGAGCTGTATTGGGTGACCCCAAAATATGCCCGTGTGAACTCAAGAAGCAGTCTGGCACGCTGTTCTCGAGGGTGTGATGGCAGAATGCAAGACCTTCTGAAGCTCTCTAATAGCCCAGCTGTTGTTCAGCTGATATCTTAGCTCGTACCTCCTTCTGTAAGGGAATTGATGCTTGCAAGGCTGACATGTGCTTTGCTGCACCAATGGCAGCAGTAAAATGAACTCAGGCTTGTCTCAAAGCAGTGCTCCACGAGAACACGATGTGGCTGCTGCCTGTGGGCTGTCCCTGAACGTTGGTCTGTTCAAAGCAAGCAGGAGGAACCCTTGGTTTGGAGTTGAATACCTGTCTGTTCTGTGACTTCGCTGCTGTCCTGGGTTGCACGGGGGGGTTGTGATGCAAAACTCAAGACTTTCAAAGTGGTTTGAAACACCTGAAATGAACACAAACCATCGGTGCTGATGTGAGAAGCACACGAGTGCAGATCTGTTGCCTTATGTGCCTTCCCTGCTCGACCTCCCTGCTAAGTCAGTGCTGCTTTAGTTACCTGTCCTGAACCTGTGAAGGATTAATTGCTTCTGACCTGGGAGGTGCTTCAGCCATAAAGACCTTTTCTCTGGCATTGAGCTGCTGCTTGGGAGGAGGGAGTGGATCGATGGGCAATCCTCACTTATGGCTGGCAGTGTGTCCACAGGAAGGTTATTTGTGGCTGTTGTTGACCCTGGCTCTGGTCTAATAACTCTTAATGACCCTTGGCAAGAAGTGTCTTAATGCCAGAGATATGCAAATGGCTGGTGGCTTGAACAGCACAGGGGAGATTGTTAAAGAAACATCCTTTGGAGTTAGGAGAGGGATCTGTGGAAGCAGCTGTGTGTGTGCAGATGCTCAGGAACTGCTAAGCTGGGGGTGTCTCTGTGCCTTGTTCTGCCCTTGCAGGGCAGGTGGTGTCAGCAGGGTGGTGTCCCTGGCCTCGCTGGGAGCAGCTGATGTGCGCTCAGCTGGTGTGCTGTGGGTATTCCCTGGGAATTCCAGCCAGTGCTGCTGCACAGGGCAGCGTGTTCCCACTGGTGGCTGTGTATTTGTCACGGCCCTTGCACAGGACAGTCGGGGTGGGATGTCACAGGCCAGCCCCAGCTGTCAGCTGCTGAATCCTGCTGGTCCTTGGGTTGTTTGGGTTTCATTGGTTGTGTTTGTAAGGCAGGAAAGGAGTGCATGGCAGAGCACTCATGTGGGGGTTGCGGGGTGGCAAAGGATGAAGGAGGGATAGTGGCAGAGGGAAGGGGCAGTGCACAGGTCAGACTCTGTCCTGGGGTCCTTGAGTGCATGTTTTTGACAAGAAAAAAAAAAACCTGCCTAAAGTCAGAGCCTTTGCTTTGGTCTTTACCTGTTGCTTTTGAATTAGAAGATGTAGTTGGCTATGAGAGTGTGAGCTTAACCCTTCTGAGTCTGTGCCTGATTACCAGTCCTAGTTCAAAGTGTTGAGCTGTGTCTGCTCCCTGGGGACGAGGTGTCACAACCTGTGTGTGGCTGTTCCTGTCCCTTCTCTGCAGAGCAGGTGGGAGGGAGCCTTACCAAATGATTGTACCCACGAGAAGCTGCAGCCCATGAAGATGGAGTGATTTGATAAGGGCAGTGTAGGAGAGCAGTGACAAAGCCTCGTATTAAATGCAAATGTGAGTGATTGTCTGGTGTTTTAACGGCGGGGTCGTTAATATTCATGTCACCATAGTATCCAGGAACGGTGTATCACAGACCAGGGCCCTGTGTCACATCATGCAGAGGCACAACAAAGCCTGCCCGTGCTCCTGGGAGATTCCTGGCCCTTCCCTGTGCCTGCTGAGGCTCAGCGCTGTGGTTGGTACCAAAGTACACCGGGAGAGAGGCGGGAGGTGCCAGCAGCTGTGATCACACAGCTGATCGTGGCAGGGGGGCTGACACACGGGAGCTTCTGCAGGTCTGATGTTGTTCAGAGACCTCAGGAAACACACCAGCTCAGCCTTGCTCACCCAGCATTCAGCAGAACACGTGACAGGATTACATGTATTTGGATTTTTTTTAAAATTAAAAGGATGCTATTTTCGGAGGGGGACAGATGGTGGTTTTCTACCTTTTGCTTTTGTTTTAAACTTAACAGAGTGAGAAGCCCTGACATTGTACCTTTGAAACTTTTTCTGCTGCTGAGCAGGCTGGAAACGCATTTATTGATATATTGCATGTAAGTTGGGGTTCAGTAGCAATTATTTAAATTCATTTGAGCTGATGAATTAAATCCCCGATGGTTATGGGGTTGGTGAGTAACAGTCACAAGACTGCAGGTCTGCAACCCTTTCCTGTTCCTGGACATCTGACAGATGAACAGACAAATGTTCACATCCCTCCTTCCTCACCTGTGTATATGTGGGAAATTCAAAGCCCTGCTTCGTGTAGGGCTGATTTTTATTTCCTTAAATGCTGAGTGATGATCTTGTCTGCCCCTGGCTGTACCTGGGGGTTTGAATTCCCTGAGAGCTCTTCCAGAGGAATGGGATGTGGTCCTCAAGTTGTGTTTTCCTGTTACTCAGGGAGATGGCATTTCTGTGGCTCAGGGGTATTATACCTGTAGTTATATGGGATGGCTGGAATCTGGATTCCTGGGTGTAAGCAGAAGGAACTGGTTTGAAACAAACCTCCATCCACTGGTGTGAAGCCCTTCCAGTATCCTGTGTCCTGGAAGCTTGGGCTCTCCCTGGAATGTGCGTGTTTGGGTGTCTCCGGTGGTTTTCGTGCTGCGCAGGAGGGATGTCTGGGTGCTGCCATAGTAATCCAGATTCCTAAATGCCAAACTTCCCTGTTGCCATGAGCGTGGATCCTTGCATAATTGCTTCCCAAATGGAGTGTGTTGTTACCATGGCACTCCAGGAGCCCGCTCTGCCTGCCCTTGTGAGTCCAGTTCAGAGCCAGCCTGGCCTTCATCTTGCTTTCTCCTTCCCCCACACCTCCAGCTCCAACCTGCTCTCTGCTCCTCCAGTTTTGCTTTTCCTCTCCTCTCCTCCTGACATGATTCACCGCTTCCTTGCCTATCCAGGGAAGCTTTTCAGCTGCCTGCAGTTGCTGCAGCTTCTTGCTGGCCTTGCAGTTCCAGCCGTGTTCACTCGCAGCCCGTCATGCTCCGCAGCGTGTCGATGCCAGTGCTAATTTCACTTGGAGATGAACAAGGGCTCAGATGCTATTAGCAGCTGCTTGGAATAATAGCAGCTGAAATGTGCTTTTTAAAGGGCTGACTGATAACTAAACAAATGATTCTTTCTCAGGTTTTTTTAGGCTGTGAGTTATTCATGACCCATTAATTTTTATTTTTTTTCAGGCTTACAGTGGAAGTTCAAGGACTAAAATTGTCACAATAGAGAGGGACTGAGTCTGCCTTGCCAAGTAATATGTTTGGAGGCAGCGTATCTTGCTGCAGAGTAATAAAACACTGTTCCATCAGCTGTGGGTTTCCGAGTCAGCCTGTCAGGGGGGAGTGGAGTGGATGCACATGGCTGGAAAGCAGAGCACATGCCCAGCAAATCTCCCCACGTGAACACCTAAACGTGCTTCCTGCTGTGACAGCCAGTACAGCTCCATCGCCTCCAGTGAGCTGCTGTTTGTTATGAAATTGCTGTCACAGATACTGCAAACACTGAGAGGCTTTAATACCCCGAAATCGGGGTGTCTGGGCTGTGCTCTGCCGGTGTTCTCAGAGGGTGGGCAGTGCCAGGCTATTGCTGCCCTTGGACTGGAGCTCCTGGATAGGGAAATGCAGAGTTAATGTACAGACTGAATCTTGCCCACTGATTATTGCATGCTTCTAAAATGTTACTGAATGGCAGAGATTCATTTCCTGCCCCCTCACGCCCCTTCTCCCCTCCTTTCTCTGCTGTGTTATGATTTCCAGCTTCCCCTTTGTGTTTCCCCTGGAACTGGCTGGGGGCTGCAGGGAGATCGTGGAGGGGAGAGGAACAGCTCATAGAGGTCTGGGATGGGATGGGGTCCTGGAACGTGGAAAGAAAGGAAGCTGAATGGCTTTAAATCAGCTCTATCAAAATAAACCCCCAGAGGAGTGAGGAGAGGCAGTTCAGCTTTTCCCATAATACCTGTGTTGTGAAAATGCCTCTGACTATATGAATATTTTGTGTCTGTTTGCTGTTGGGAGCGTCATGGCTGATGAACCAAACAGTGACCCCCAGAACTGCCACAGTCCCTCCACAGCCAGTCTTGCTCTCCCAAAATGAGGAGAGGTGCTTGTGTTGTGTGTTGAGGAGGCTTCTGGTTGTGTTATTTTGCACAGCTCAGGCCCTCGTGGCCGGGGCTGCCACTCCAACATTACCGATGACGCTCTGCCTGTTTAAAAGGAGAGGGTGGAGCTTGGAAATCTAAATCTGTCCTGTCGTGGCCTAGATATGGCAGCAGTGACACTAAGCAAAGGCCCTATAATTGTGTTGGTAATATTGGATAATCACATTAGGATTCTCAGCTATGGTAAATCTGTGTAGGGCTGACTCTGGCCCTGCTTTCCCCTGGCCGAGAGTCTGACCCACGACCTCCACGTAAGCCTGAACCTGGAGAGAGGTCCTTTGCTCTGTTAGATGAGCTGGATGTTAGGTTTGGCTGGTGGTATTTAAAACCTGAAGCTTAAGCAGTGCTTCAGCTGCAGCTGGGAAAGCTGCTGCTTGCTGGAGTTGGGAGTGAGAGGAGTTTGTGAAAAGCAGGGCTTTGCCTGAGCTGGTTTGCTGTATTGCAGGCAGATCTTTGCCCTGGTGGTGTGTGTTGTCCGATGGACTCTGGAGGGATCTTTGTAGCTGGCTGTTTGGTTTTTTCCCCTTTTTCTTCCCCCCTGCCATTAAATCCCAGTTGCCTTTTGTGTGTGGCCCCAGGCTGGCTGCTGGTGCCTCCTCTGCTCTCTGCCTTCGAGCCAGCAGAGCTGGGAAACTGCACTGCTCCTGTGCAAATTTACTCTGTGGAGATCAAATTCTTTCCAGCTCCATCATGAGCTCCGTGGAGAATTTCTTACTGCTTACAATGGTTATTACTGGGGGGAGAGTGTGGAGCCTCCTGCCTAAACTTTGAGACCTTTGGAGCTGAGGGACTGCACGTGTATTTCTCTGCCACAGACTGTGTGGAACAGTGAGTTTATGACCTGCTGCGCTCAGAGTTGGTGTGAGGATGGACCAGGAGAGCACAGACTCCACCCTGATTCCCCAGCACTGCTTCCCCCTGGCAGGGCTGAGGCCTGGGAAGCCCCAGCCTTTGCTAGGAGCAAGTGAGCTGTGAACGGGCTCTGCAAGGAGGGAAGGGGAGCTGGGGATTTGCCCAGCAAAGCTTGAATATTCTGCAGGAGTTTGTCCTGTGCCAGGAGGATGCTGTCCTTGGCTGGCTTGACACACAACCGGTACCTGTATCCCTTGTATAGTTTCTTTAACTGAAATATCATTAGAAACATGTATAAAATAGAAGCTGCATTTTCTGTAAATTCTCCTGAGTTTTTACAGTTGCCACTGTTATAATCTTCCTTTGAGTATGTCACTGTTAAATTCCTGATCTGGTCGCAAAAACACCTTCTTAGCTAATTTTCCATCTGGGCTGATGCAGGTTTCAGCTGATTCTCCTGACGCTGTGCCCGTGTCAGGTTTCCTGGCATGAAATGCTGGGTGTCCTTTCTGCTGTATCCAGCTGCCATCCACTTCCCTGGAGCTCTGGAGCTCTGATTCCCTCCTGCAGCCACTTCAAATGGGCAGAGCAGGGTTGAAACGTGAGTGACTGTGACCATTGCTCCTTACACAGACGAAGCTCTTCCAGCTGGACTCAGTGGTTTGCCTTTTTTTCTTTGCCCTCAAGATAACTCTTAAATGTTCAGACTGTTTAATTGGTGGTTGATGTTTCAAGATCTGATCTGATAAGTTTCCCAGAGCAGTTTTCTCTCCCCTCCAGGGTGAAGCCTGTTAAAGTGCAGTTTAGGGGCAGTGGAAACAGCCTAGAGGAACAGATGAACCCACAGCTGAAAGCTCAGTGAACTGCCCAGGAGCTGCACTGAGTTTTGGGTTAGTGGCGTTCCTCTCCCTGCACAGGTGAAATGGGGAGGTCACACACTGAGAGCTGGACCTTTCCTCTTGGAAATGGGCACGGGGAGCTTCCCAGGGACTGCTCCTGTGCCTGGCAGGCAGTTTGTGGTACTTTGTTTTCTCCAGTCTCATTTGCTTTGGAGCTTTTAGGCCTGTATGGACTGTAAGGACTTGTGTCCTGGTGGTTCAGAGCCCTGGGCTGTAAGGATTTGTGTCCTGGTGGTTCAGAGCCCCTGTCCTGTTCAGGACTGCCCAGAGGACCCCCTGTGTACCCTGCAGAGACGAGTGGGTTGTGTTCCTCAGATGGAGAGTTGGCTTCAAATCCTGCTCTGGGAGGTGCTGGGCAGGCCTGAGGACTGAAGCAGTCCCTTAAACTTGGCACTGTTATGCTTTAGGTAAGTCAAGTGGCTTGAAAAAATACAACAAAACCCAATGAAGTAAAGCTTGTTATTTCCTGGGCTGAGGGAGGCCCTGTTTAGGTTGGTGTTATTATCTGCTGCTCTCATCTGCTGGCGGGGGACGAGGCTTTGTTTTGATCTTGTTCAGAGCTGGACTCTGGTTTATAGCACACATGTACACAAACACAGCACTGTTTAGAGACAGTTGGGTGTAGGAAGGGCAGTATGAGGCCTGCCTGGCTGCAGGAAGGGCAGGAGACCCACACTGAGGCCTGCCTGGCTGTAGGAAGGGCAGGAGACCCCACGTTCAGGCCTGCCTGGCTGTGCAGGGCCTGCTGTTGTTGTCTGTGCCGTGTGTCCCTTGTCCCCTCTGTCCCCATCGCCACCTGCAGAGCCCTGTGGCTGAGCTCACCCTGCTTTGTGCTTCATCCTAGGTGCAGACAGTCCTGGTTTTGGAGGCTGGATGGTGGGAAGCAGGCTCTGGGGGTGTCCGTGTGTTCCTGGGACACGATGCAGCCTCCAGGACAGGCTCGGGGCTCTCTGTGCGTGCAGCTTGAGGGTGAATAATCTTCACTTATATGTGGATATAAAATAACATGTCAGTGCCCAAATGCAACCAGAGGATTATGGAATTGGGTGGGAGAGTGAGTCACAGGCACTAATTAAATCCCAAACCCCAAGTGTCGTGTCGTTCCAGCATGTAGTACTAAACCAGCAAAATGCAAACACAAAGGAGAACATCAGTGCAGCCACCACTGCTCTGAGTCCCTCTAGTCTTTGTGCTGGATGATCTGGAAAAGACGCTGGATAGCATCCCTCCAGACACCCACAAGAGGGTGGAGAAAGGACTGCTTTCAGCTTGCTGATGTCTGTGGCGTGTGGGGTAAGAATTTGGGGTTGAAATCAGGTCAGTGGAGAGTTTGGTGACGCTGTGGTGGTGACAGGGTGACAATACCCCAGGAATAAACTGCCCAAGAGCATGTGGAGAGTGTGAGAAGAGGGTGAAAGGTGTGCTGGGAGTGACTGGGGCAGTGTCAGTCGTGCCTGTGAGAGCCTGAGTCGGGTGAAATCCTGTGACACCTCCAGTGTGGCCTGTGTGGCTCAGGGAGCCTGGAGAGGGTGAAATGAGGCTGGGGAAAGCCTCCCTCTGTCCTCTCATCCTGGCATACTCAGCTTACCTCCTTTCAACCCCACCGGGGGCCAGGAATAGAATCTGCTTTTTTATGCAGATTTTGTGTTAGCCGTAAAGTTGTAAAACCACTGGAGACAGGGAGGGAAGTTTGAAGGCCCTGAGTGCTCACCTTAGGGACGGTGCTTGGGTGGAGATGAGCTGCAGAGCTGCTGTGAGCTGTGAGAGCTGTCAGTAAGCACTGTGTTATCACACTGACCCGCATGTTCTCTGGTCAGGTTCTCAGTTTTTTGCCTTGTTTGTTGATCACAGGTTTTCCCACTCTAGTAGCACCGTTTTAAGACCAGGATTGAAGAACAGAGAAATTAATTTGCAAATTGCTGGTGTTTCTGGCTGTCTCCATCTGAAGGAAGTGGGAGCAGAGATAACGTTCCAGGTTGAGCTCAGTAAATCATAGATTGTACCAGTGTGGTCTTTGCTTCCTTTGATATTTTTATGATCTTGGCTGTTACAGCCCTAATGCAAAGCCTGCCTCTTGCTGTGGCTTCTTAATTAAACCTCAAACCACTTTAAAAACAAAATGAGTTGTGTTTTTCTTTCAAGGTGTTAATGCTGACGCTCTGTAACTTCGAAGGTGTTGTAGATGCTTCATAAAGCAGAAAAAGCGATGTGCAGTGATCCTGATCCTTCCAATCCCTTGTCATGGATCACAGCAGAACACCTCACAGTGCTGCTCCAGTCTGTGGGTAATAAAGAGGAATAATAGTGGAACAGAAGACTTAATTTGGGGTGAAATGTGCTGTCCTGAAAACAAACAGCTCAGCACTGATGGAGGAGTGGCATCCAAAGGGGGAAAATGGGATTTGAGCTGGTGTGTTTTCAGCAGGTGTGTGCAGCAATACCCTCCTGCTGGGCAGTGGAAGAGTGGAATAAAAGACAGCAGAAAGAGTATATTGGTGCAGATTAATGGCCACAAAAATAGCCCTGTAATCCTAATGCCATCATAGCTGACTAGGGGAGCTGCAGTGAAAATGAAAGGCCCATATAAAAATGAACCCCAGACCTGTGGGGGGGTCACACCAGACCATCATAGGATGATCAGTACGTGACTGTGTCCCTTTGCTTTCCTTCCTGGCACTGCTGGTTTTGGGGCAGTCTGGTGCTGTTTTAGGAGCTGCTGGGTGAGTCTCCTCAAGACCCGTGGTGTGGTGCCCAGTGACACTTGCCAGGCAGTCACAGGAAGGTTGTTTGGAGCTCTCTGCAGCCCCAGTTGCCCCAGGACAGGATCCCAGGGCACCTCGGTGATGAGTCACTTGTCCCCCTCCATCCTGGGTTTACAGCTGGGGGTGCCAAGCCTGGGTTATTCCTTCACCTTTGTTGGAAGCTGGCACAGAGAGCAGTGGGAGAACAGCACTGGCACACGGAGTGCTTTTCCCTGATGTGCCTGCAGAGCTCTGTGAACTTGGGCTGAAGTAATTACTTAGGCCAAAGTGTTTTCCTTGGCCTTCCCTCTGTGTGGTGACTCTGCTTTATAAGTGACTCCAGAGTTGAGGTTTGCTGTAGCCATCTCTGCCCCTGGTAAAGATGTCCCCAAATGTTGGTGGTTCAGGATCAGGAATCGCCTCATAGCGTGGTTTGGGTTGGAAGGAGTGAATGTTGTATGTACACAACTAGGAAAAAACGCATAGTCTTGTTAAATGACTGTGTGTTGGTGCAGTTAGAGGTGTCAGAGGTGCAGGATGGGCTTCCTTGGGACGGCAGCAGAGAGAAAATGGTGCTGGTGTTGCCAGGTGATGATGTCCAGTGGTGGGGGACAGGCAGGGTCTGTGTCTCAGCTGGTTGTGGCCTCGACTGTGGGGAAAAATAAATTACTGTGTTTTAGTGAAGCTTTGGGAATGGTGAGCTGGGAACACCCCAGGCAAGGGAGTCTCTGTGATTTTCCTGCAGCTGGATCACAGCATCCTGGTTGTGGGGGGGAAAAAAACAAACCTGGGTGAGCCTGCCCCTTGTACTTAGGAAGGTAAATGCTAAGGAAGTTCTTCTGGCTCGAGAGATAAGGCAAAATATGACATAACTCTTGGTGGATAAGGATCAGTGAGTATTGGAATTGTGCAAAGGAGGAGTGGCTTTGTGCCTGGCTCAGCAGAGCACTTCAAATGAAGTGCCTGCCAGCACAGCCAGAGCTTAAAATGCCTCACCGGCCGTCCCTGGGGGCTGAGCGTTCCCGGGGCAGTTTTGGGGACATCTGGACAAGCACTTGGCTTGTCCCCTCGGCTGAAGGGCTGAGGAACAGTGGGCTCTGTGCACAGAGTCTTGAGGGGGGTGAGATGGAGCTAAAACCCAGCCAACTGGGAACAGTTCCGTGGATAAACCACATGCACTGTTTGTCCAGCTCAGGAAGGAATTTCACCCCCCCAAGAATGAAGTTTTTAGTGGCATCCACAGTGTTTATCAGGAGCTGTGGTAATTCCAGGTATTGTTAATTTGTTTGTAGACGGGTGATGGAGAAAATTCAAAATGAAACTCCGATTCCTTATTTATTTTTGAAAGTGGGAATGGATGATTTGGCAGTTTCAAGCCTGATGATCTGACTGACTTAACTGAGAAGGGGAGCGATTCCTCCTCAAACCCAACAGCTTTTGGGTTATTCAGCACAGCCCTGGGAAAAAATGAGGGATGTGGTTGGAGACAAACCTTGATAATGTTTGCAGAGGGAAGGCACATCCATGGAGATGTTTCTGCAGCTGCTGATGCAGAGCTCACATGTGCAGCTGGAGATCATTGTGCTGTGTCTCTGGGAGGGACACCCAGCAGGATTTTAGAGGGAGGTTCTGCCTAACTGTGTTTGGATGAGGCTGTTCCTGTTTGTTGGTGTACCTGCTGTCTCTGGCAGGGCACCAGCATAGCTGGGTAACACAGAAATGTGTTCTGGGAGCGCTGGTGGCCTGTTGAAAGGCCTTTGGTCCTGCAGATCGTGTGAAGTCCAGCCTGGTTTTCTCTGTGTGCACAGAGCAGAGTCCAGCCCTGCTCCTGGACTATGATTAACTCAGGTGGAGTGCTCTGCTGAGCTGGGGCTTCAAACACTGCCTGGCTCCAGCTGAGCTGGCTTCATTTTGGCCCAGCACGGACAAAACGTGGTGGGATTGTTGTGCTGCCCTGGGCAGGGCTGGGAGTTGGACTTGGGTCCTTGTGGGTCCCTTCCAAGGCAGGATATTCTGTGGTTCTCTGGAAACAGGGCCTGCTGAAAGGCAGCCCTAGGGGAGCTTGTCACAACAGGGTGATGGAAGAAGCAGCGACCCCTTTCTCTGTGCTCCTCCTTCACATAACATCACTTGGTGTGAATCCCATGGAACAGCAGTCCTGTGGCTGATTGCAGGTGAGCGTTGCTGGCTCCAGGTCAGTGTTCCTGGTTGCAGGTGAGCGTTGCCGGCTGCAGGTGAGCGTTGCCGGTTGCAGGTGAGCGTTGCCGGTTGCAGGTGAGCGTTGCTGGCTCCAGGTGAGCGTTGCTGGCTCCAGGTGAGCGTTGCTGGTTGCAGGTGAGCGTTGCTGGCTCCAGGTGAGCGTTGCTGGCTCCAGGTGAGCGTTGCTCACTGCAGGATTCCAGGCGTGCAGTCCACGTGAGTCCCGTGAGCTCAGCGCGGTGCTCTCTCCTTACCTTGGGGCGGCTCAGGGGGATCACGTGCAGCCCTGGGCAGCTGCTCTTACCTAGTTCAGCAGTGCTTGCCTGGCTGGGAACAGCTCAGCATCCCGCTGAAATTACAGAAGGGCTGAAAACATAACCACCAGTGCTGGCACCAGGCCAGCGCCCTGACACAAACCTGCATGGAAAATTGCTTTGGCATCTGTATTGACTGGAGATAATTGGAACTTCCCAGTATTTTTTCAGCTTATCCTAAAACCTTTTAGCAAGAGCAGCAGTCAGGCCAGCGGTGTGTAGCACGATAACCGTGTTTCCCTGCTGTTGACACAGGACTAAAGTGCCAAAGAGGCACAAAAAACGGTTCCCCAGAGACCTGTGGCTGGTGCTGCCTCTGAGCTGATGGTGATCCCAACACTGGACCGTGTGCTGCCTGCTCAACAATGTAAAAGTGTCTTAAGAACGAGATATAAATATCTTTTTATGTCTTAGAATGAGAATGGTATTAAAATAGAGCTTCTGCTGGCTGGTATAGGAAAGGGGTTGAATTTCCCTCAGAACTTTGAACTCACAGGCACTTGTGCGGGGGAGAACTGTCCTCTGAGCTGACTCTCAGGCTTAGTTCTTGCTTTTGTGAAGCTGTGGGTTTTTTTTTGCCCAGATTTAGCAAAGTTGGGGGTTGGACTGGATTAAGGAGGGAGCAATTGGTTGTGGTCCTGGCAGCTGAAAGGCCTTGAGGCTGAGGAGGTGGTGGTTTGTAGATCTGGAGTGGGCAAGGAGGAAAGGTGGGACCAGCTGTTGGGAAGGTGAGAGCCAAGGTAAGGGTATTCATTTCAGCCTGATGCTGTCAGAGGCACCCAGGGGGTGCTGGGTGGTGGGTCCTGCTCTTTGGGCCTGAATCTGAAATATTGGCCCCAGTCTGCAATAAAAAGGTTTCAGGTGCTTCCAGTGCTTCCAATAACCTGTGTGGGCACCTTCACCTCCACCTTAACGTGGTAAACTTTTATCTGCAGTGCAACAGTTTGGGGCCAGTGCCATTGTCTTTGCACAGCCAGTAATAAACATTTGGGGGATTTGGGAGGTGAAGGATAGACCAAAGCTCCCAAGTCATCTCCTGTGCCCAGAAAACTTGACAGGGAATCTCTCCAGGTGTGGAGTGCCAAGGACATCCCTGCCATTCCAGATGCTCAGGTACACAGGGGTTGTGGCACGAGAAGCCTGTGAGCAGATGTACCTTCAGCTCTGACCCAGCACTCCTGGAAGGAGCAGGACTCCCCATTCTCTGCGTGTCAGGCTGGCAGTGCTGAAGCCAACGAGCAGTGGAAGGTGTAATAAATGCAGAGAAATTCAAATTAGGCTGGTATTTTTCACACCTTCTGGTTTAAATGTGGAGTGGCCACCTGAGTGGCACCATTCTTGATTCTGCTGTGCCTTTCTGGACTAAACCCTGGGTACCATGAGAACCTGGGTAGGAGTGTTTCCCTGGAGGGAGCTGTGCTGCTTTTCCCAGTGGCAAAATTGTCCTGTTTTCACGTTCAGCCAGTGGCAGTTTAATAATAAAGTAACCACGCAGGTTCAGTGGTTGTGCACAGTTCATGTGAGGTGTCCTCAGCTGAACTGCAGGAGTCAAAGGTGAGGGGGAGAAGGACAACAGGGTGTAGTTTTCCTGTGGCTTGTAGAAGTGCAGATGTTGCAGGATCCTCTTGAATGTGGTGTATTTATTTGTCTCACTGCTGCATTTGGAAGGTGCTTCAGGCCGTGTGTCCGTGTTGGTGTTTCACTCCTGTGTCAGAAAGCTTTAGTTTAATTTTTGTTACTTTGTTTATTTATTATATTCTGAATATATATATATTATGTTCTGAATGTCTCTCTGCTCTGAGCTCTCGGGGTGCTTTAGCTGGGCTCTGCCTTGCACAGAATGTAGTTTTCTGTGCCAGTTGGCCTGTAAGCAAATACCACGATGTGCATATTCTAACGAGGGTAAGCTCTGGAGGTGACTTTGTTAATTAGCCCAGGATCCAGGGAAAGGCCGTGTGCTAACGAGGCATCAGCAGTTGGTCTGAAGAGTCCCTCCCAGCTGTAGTAAACATTTAGGAGGAGGTTCTTGAGGTTAGGGGAGCAGCTTTTTTTTTTTTTTCTCCTGAAGTTTAATTGCTCTCTTTTTGCTGCTCAGCTCGTGTTTCCTTCTGCTGAGCAGGGCACTGTAAACAGAGGTCCCGGATCCTGCTGGATCTCCCAGGAGCTGGGAGAAGGGGACTGAACCCCTGGAGAGGAGAGGGGGGGCTTCTCACTCCTCACTGCTGATTTCTCATTTTGGGGGAAAAAACCTCCCAGAAAAAAGTCTTGTGATTACCAGAAAGTTTTGATGATGGCTGAGCTGTAAGGAATTGGGAAAAACCCAACGATTTTTTTTTTTTTTAATGATTTCTCTAGATTTGATCTGAGGTTGATGGAAGTATTGTACAGAAATTGAGAAAAAAAATCCAAACCTGATCTCTCCGGTGATTTTGGAAAATGCAAGATGTTAAGAAAGCAGGGATTGGGGAAGCTGTGTTGGTTATGGGTCCCTTATCTCTTTCTGGCTCCACTGTGGGCTATAAGAGGGGGAATTAAAATAATTTGCTTTTTTCAGCAGCCACCCTTTGGGCTGAAGATCCCCAGCGGGATTTGTTCTCCAAAAACGAGACAAATGTGGCTGGGGAGAACAATAAAGCTACTGCTGCGGGTTCAGGAGCTCTTAGAAACGACTTGTAATTTGAGATCCTCGACTTGCAGCAGCTTCAGGGAGAGAGTCGGGGTTATTTTGGGGTCTGAATGTGAGCAGTGTGGAGGGAGGCCCTGCAGGGCTGGAAGCAGCTGTGTGATGAGCTGTATCCCAGGGCCATGGCCCAGTTTCCTCCACTGGAATGTCCATTTTGCAGCCCTGGTGTAGTTTTGAAGACTTTTAGTTGAAGTCTGCATGCTTTATGCTTTTTTTTTCCTTCCCCCCCCTTTTTTTTTTTTCCCCCTTTTCCTCTTTCAGTCCGTATTTTTGCAACGTCTCTGGGGCTGCTCCTAAAAGTCAGTGGGGTTTCCTGGGAAGTGCTGCTCCATTCCCCCTGGCAGACTGTGGTGTACAGAACTGAGGGGTTTGCGTGCTGAGAGGGGTTTCTGTTCGGCAGCCCTGGAGCTGCCAGGTGTGTTATTTGCATGTGTAACCCCTGAGTTGTTTTGGCAGGTGGGCTGGAACGTCAGAAGGGCCATTTGATAGCAGAGAGGGCTGTGCATTGATCACAGCAGTGTGATCTGGCCATTTTGCTCTTCTTCAGTCTTTTCTCAGTGC
The DNA here is from genome assembly GCF_003031625.1 of Empidonax traillii. NCBI lineage: Eukaryota > Metazoa > Chordata > Aves > Passeriformes > Tyrannidae > Empidonax > Empidonax traillii. Next base: position 27,805 of record NW_020956959.1, read on the forward strand.
AAATAAAGCCCAGTTTCAGTGAAAGCCTCAGAGGGCCTTTTGGTGGTTGACAGGTTAACAGCTTGTGGGCACTGGTTGTTTCAAGAGTGGGGTTGTCACGTGCAACCTGTTTTAACACTGAATTTTACTCAGATTCAGCTTTCTGTTTGATGGAGTCACTGATGTCAGTGCTGAAGAACCATTAGGTACAACCATGGCTAGTGGAGCTGTGTGTGTGGTGTTGATCTGGTGGTTTCTGGCAGCTTGTGAAGAACAATTTTCCCCAAAGGGCTCCAACTTTGGAAAGGGAATTCTTTGGGGTGTGAGCTGCCTTGTGTGGTGTGCAGCTGCTGGGGGACTTGTGAAGGCCATGGCAGCCCCAAAACAGAACTCAGTAGTGAGCTGATGCTTCAGGAGTCCTTCGCTGGAGTGTGTGGTGCAGTGTGAGGTGCCAGAGAGCAGATGAGGTGCTGCTGGGTTGTGCCTCCCTTTTTACCATCTTGCAGCACCTCTGGCTCCTTGTATCCCTGTGACTCTTTGTCCTGACTCATTCTGATTCCAGAGCCACATGTGAAACTTGGATGCCTTTATTCCCCATCCTCAATCACCTTCCTCTGTCTGCCAGAACCACCAGTACAAACCCATGTATTTGGATGCAGTGCTGACAGAGATGAAAGGCTTTCATCCTAAACAAGTCAATTTGGCCTGGGAGTCCTGACTTTACCAATAGCACTGACCACAGAATGAATCGTGGCTTTTTATCCCTTGTTCTTCTGTCCTGTTTTAAAAGCACAAGCATCAAACCACGTGTGGGAGATGTTTCTGCTGCTTCTTGCACAAATCGGCTTTGTAATGTAACTCAGATGCTTCAGAGTTGGGGAGCCTTTTCAATTCAGGGCTGTGGTGGTTCAGTGGGTGATCTGCAGCACTGGTGTCTGTCCAAGGCAGCGTTGCTGTCCTTCAGCTTTCCTCTCATGATGGAATTAATGGCTCAGTGTGGGACAGGACAAGGAACTCATGTCATTGTGTGGTTTTATGGAGGTGTTCAATGACAACTTTGCTGCCATTAATTGAAGATTTACCCCCTCAGGTCCCCTTTAGCTCCCAGAAATAACTGTCTAGGCAGAGCTGGAAGCTCTGGTAGCAGCACAGAGCACTCCCACCGTGGAGTGGTGGCATCAGTGCCCTCCCCCTTCTGACTGTTCTCCGAAGGCAGGAGTGGGGTTGGAAGCAAACACCAAGAAGTTTCTTGTGGGGTCTGGTTATTACAACTGCTACAGTTTCTTTGTTAATGAGCAGGGTGATTTTGTGTCCCACAGGTGGCTTTGCAATAGTGTTTCTGGTGAGGACGAGCAATGGGGTGAAGTGTGCCCTGAAGAGGATGTACGTCAATAATGAGTACGACCTGCAGGTCTGCAAGAGGGAGATCCAGATCATGGTGAGTCGCTGCTCTGGGCTGGGACACCACGCTGGGCTGGAGTGCTGGGACAGCCTGGTCACCTTCTGGCTGGGATCTCTCTAGCATCAGGTCACATTTTGCATTTTCTTAGCAAAACTGGCTCTCTTTTGGAAAGACCTGACTCCAGGAGTTATGTGGCTGTGAAAATCTGGTACTGAATTATTTAAAATGTAAGTAGTTCCAGTGGACAAGCAAAACCTGGCAGCTAAAACACCCAGGGAATTTGGGGAAAATGGGGGGAAGAAAAAAGCTCCTGTGTCAACCCTATGGGTTACTGGGAAAAGGAAGATCTGAAGAGGCAAGCCTGGCTGGGGGTGCTGGGATTCAGTCTGAGAGTCTTCAACTGAGAGCTAAAGTTTTCATTCAGCCTGTTAGACCTCATCAGAGAAGGCTGATGGTTGTGATGTAGCTGTGTCTGAACTGAAATCCGTGCAGGCATGGCAGACCCCCATCCTGAGATAAATCTATATCACAGCAGCTTCTAATCCTTTGGGGCAGGAGGAAGGTTGGGCTTGGGAGATTCAAACAGTGTTTGTGGGGTGGTCACTGTCAGGACTTTTGAAATGGGAAAGTATCCATAACAAGCTCTGGGATATTTCTCCAGATTATATCTATACAGGATTTATATGATAGGATAGCTGGTTTTAATAGCTGTTTTAAACTTAGCATCTCTGAACAAAGACAAAATGGAGGCGATCCAAATAGACTCGCCTGATCTGGTTTGCAGCCTGGTAAACATGGGAAGTGCCACTTCTGAAGTTGTGTCCAGAGATATCGATGAACATTTAGAGCAGCTGCAGGTGGGGAAGGAAATATAAAATATATAAGATATAAAATCCTCATTCTGTGAATTCACCACATAAGGCACAGGTTTGGGGTAGATGATCCTTTCAGCAGCTCTTACCTGTGGCTGATCTGGGTGTGATTTCTGAAGTAGCTTTTCATGAGGTTGATAGCCTGAAGGTGAAGTGCTGGTGTTTGTGATAGCACAGTGGAGCTTTGGGCATGGATTGTCCTCCCCATGGCTACGTGGGGAAAGCTGAGATCAGATCTCACATCAAAGGTTTCAGCTGTGCTCACAAAGCTTGTTTCCTTGGGTTTTTCTTGCTGGTGCTTTCCATTGTCTCCATGTCTTTGGTGCCTTGGGAATGTGTGGCTCTCCTGGAAGGTGAGGGTGAGGAGGACCCTTCTTACCCAGCAGGTCCTCTTGCTCCTGGATGGGATCCTAGGCACTCATCTTTGTCCTGAGGAACCAGGACGTTCCTGAAGTGAAACAATTCCTTCTTCCCCAGCTTTTCTGCAGTCAGGAATTATTTACACCTCCGGTTTTTGCAGCCCTGCAGTGTCAGAGCAGAATGTGCCCAGCAGAGCCCTGATCTCCTTTAGTGGTGAAGCTGAGCATCACACTGGGCTGGCTGTCAGACCTGGGGGTGTGTGTGAACCTGGAATCCCGAAGGAGTGACTTTTCCCTGCAGGTTTAGCGTGTTGCCCCCACGGCAGGGGGGGTGGAACTGGGTGATCTTTAAGGTCCCTTCCAACCTAAACCAGCCTGTGATTCTATGAAAAGTCACTGATAACAGAACTTGTGCTTTAACCCATCGAGTTGCTTAAAATAAGGCACTTTGAAAAGCAAGGTTAAGATTTATTTTGTTGGTTTAGTGGTGGGTTTTTTTGGTGAAGATTCAAGATACTTTTTGTCAGCAGGAGAGTGAAGGGAGATGAGACAAGTAAGTACAACGTGTACTGCATGGCCACCCCCACCATCTGCCCTGTGTAGAGGAGGAGCTCTGGGGGCTTGGCCTGGGAATGTGCCAACATCTGGACCAGTCCTGAACAGGTTAATGCACCAGGTTGGCTGTTTCTCTGCTGTTTGTCTCAAATCCTTCTGGCAGGAGAACAGGTAGAGAGGGAGCTCAGGTTTGTTCAGGCTCTGTGCTGTGATTAACCCCAAGTGACAGGAGCTTGTGCAGCGGGGAGGAAGCAGATGAGGAGGCTGCTGGTTCATGGCTGCAATTTCTGTGCCTTCCAGCGGGACCTGTCTGGCCACAAGAACATCGTGGGCTACATCGACTCCAGCATAAACTCCGTGAGCAGCGGGGACGTGTGGGAGGTGCTGATCCTCATGGACTTCTGTCGGGGTGAGTGGGGGCTCGAAGTGTTGCACAGGGGTGGGCTGGTCCTTCGGTGCCTGCAGGGAACTTGGCACAGCATCTTCCTTTACCAGACAAAAAGCTGCTCCTGGGCCTGGCCCTTTCTTGGCTGCCAGGAAGCTGTTCTGAACAAAGCAAGGCCAGAACTAGGGGGGGAGAAGTGGGTTGACATGTGAAGCTGTGTGGACTCTGCTAGGGGGATTGGTACCACCTTTGCTCCTGCCCAGGGTGCTCCTGGATTGTTTCCACTGTGAAGGAGGACCCTAAAACACACATTGCTGTTGTCTGTAGGCTGGTCCACACAAGAAGTGGCTCTTCTAAAGCTCCCAGGCTGTGGGATGAAATTTTTCTTCCCTTTGTGTTGCACTGCAAGCTCTGTTCCATTCCAGCCTGACTTAGGATTGTTCTGGAAGAGGTATGACATGGCCAGTGTGAAGCCAAAAAGCATTCCTCTTACCTCTGACCTTTTTGCTTGGCTGTCTGTAGCCAGCCAGGCTCTCCCAGCCATCCCAAAGCTTTGATCTCCGTGCCTGGGATGTGGTGTTCGGAACATGACACGTGTGCTGGGCTCAAACGCCTCTCCCAGGAAGGGTGTTTAGCAAAAACAGTGCTTTGGCCAGGTGACTTCAGAAGTGTGTGGCTGGTTTGGACGGTGGCAGTCAATGCAAATAAGCATTCCCTTCCATCTGAAAGGAGCAGAGCTGCAGGATGGCATTTCTGCCGTGGCTTGCTCTTGCCAGATGCTCTGCTGAGCACAGGCCTGCCTGTCTGCAGCGCTCAGGCTGGAGTGGCTGTTCCACATGGATTTTCCCTTGGTACTTCACTTTTGTGGCAAACAGTTTCCAGACCAGATCAGTGTCTTTGTGTGCGTTTTGAGTGTAAAATGTTCACAGCTGTACCATTTATTAAATGGAGTTTTTCTTTCCTGCCATGGAAGTTTTCCGACACTTGGGATGTGGAGTGATGCAGTTCTGCTTGGCCAGAGCCTCAGAAGGGAGTTTGTCTCTGTCTGTATGGGGGAAAGAACCTCAGGATTGTTTTGGAAAGGCCTTGACAGTAACAAAACCTCAAAGTTGAGTCCAGTTCAGGACTCGTTCATGAAAACTTGGTTTTGTTTGTCTGGAGTTTCCCTTGTTACAGATGGATTTTTAATTTCTTTGCCAGTTGACAACTTCAGCCAAGCCACTGAGTGTGTGGATTTTCTGAGTGTCTCCCTCCCTCCCTCCTCTTGCTTACATGTGGCAAGCTATTCTTTGGACTGTGGGTGCCTCAAATTCAACCTTTTATTCCTCCAGTTGGACAAAATAAGTCTTACTTGGAAGGAAAAAAAAGAAAATTACGTGGCTTAGGCAGAACAACTCGAGTGCTGACGCAGCCAGGGGAGGAGGGTGGGCTGTGGGAGCTGGTGTGCTGCTCTGGAAGCTTTTTGCCTGGAGCCCAGGTGAGCTGTAACACCTGCCCAGGTTGTGCAAACCTTGGGATTTGGGGGGAGGAAACGAGAACAAAACAAGCTGAGCGAGCAGGTTGCAAAAAGCCTCTGGGGAAGGAGGTCGGTCGTGAGCTCCTCGTGTGCCAACTGCAGAGCCCCATCCTGGGGAGCAGCCCCAGCCTGGGGGTGGGCCGGGCCAGAGCTCACCCTGTGTGCTTGTTTGTCCCCAGGGGGGCAGGTGGTGAACCTGATGAACCAGCGCCTGCAGACGGGCTTCACCGAGAGCGAGGTCCTGCAGATCTTCTGCGACACCTGCGAGGCCGTGGCCAGGCTGCACCAGTGCAAAACACCCATCATCCACAGGGACCTGAAGGTGAGCTCTGTGCTCCAGGGGGCACCTGGGGGCGGCTGAAGAACCCGAATGCTGGGGCAGTTTGGGGCACCACAGTGGGAGGAAGATGGGAAGCCCTTAGAGAGTGTCCAAAGGAGGCAACAAGATGGGGAAGGGCTTTGAGGGGAAACTGTGAGAGGACACTGAGGGCACTTGGTGTGTTCAGCTGGAGCAGAGGAGACTGAGAGGAGACCTCTCTGCTGTTCCAGCTCCCTGGGCAGGGGCAGAGGAGGGGCAGGACTGAGCTCTGCTCTGGGGGGAGCAGGGACAGCCCCCAGGGAATGGCTGGAGCTGTGTCAGGGCAGGCTCAGGGTGGATCTCAGGGAAAGGTTCTTCCCTTAGAGGGTGGTTGGCACTGAACAGGCTCCCCAGGGCAGTGGGCACTGCCCCAAGGCTGCCAGAGCTGCAGGAGGGGTTGGACAATGCTCTGAGGGAGAGGGTGTGACTCTTGGGGCTGGGCCTGTGCAGGGCTGAGGGTTGGACTGGATGATCCTTGTGGGTCCCTTCCAGCTCAGCACATCCTGTGATTCTGTGATCCTCACTGTCTGCCTGCTGCCTACGCCAGTGCCAGGGCTGTGCTTCCCTCGTTAGTGATGAGGAAGAGTGGGCATGAATACACCTCTCTATTGGAAGATAAAAAAAGAAATGAGCCTCTCATTGCTGCTCACCATATGTTTACCATCTATAGATCTCCTCAAACACAAATGTTTGTGAATAATTCTGGTCTGCACATGTGCCAGAGTGTACTTGATGAATTATTCACAGTGCCTTTCTACCCCCCAAAACGCCCTGGATGATTTAAGGTTGCTCACAAAAAGGGTGCTGGAAAGTTGTTACCTGGACCCACATTAGAAGGAGCTGTTGGCCTTGGGGCAGGAGTTGCTGGGAGCTTTTGGAACTGGCCTCTAGAGCTCTGACCGTGAAAGTGTGTTGTAAAACTGCGTGTGCTTAGCTGGGAACAGGGCTGGGCCTGCAAGGAGAGCTTGGGAGAAATCCCAGGCCTGTAATCAGGCAAACAAAAAGATGTTCCCTTTCCTCTCCACGAGCTCGTAAAAGGGCAGAATAAAATATTCAGCCAAGGAGGAAGGAGGCTGCTGAGTAGATTTGAAATTTTGATGTGCTTTGTGGGGCAGGTTCTATGTTTGTTTGTGGAGCCAAGGAGAGTCAGGTAGGGCAGGGGCAGGAATCCTCAGGCTCTGGGGAGTGACTGTGGCCCTACTGCTCCCTCGGTTTGGACAGAGAAATTACTCCTGTGGGTGTTTCTCCAGAGGGAAACAGGTGATCTCTTATCAATTTGAGGCCTGGGTAAAGCCCGTGGGCGTCCTGCAGAAGTTTGTGTAGGCCAGGGAAACTGGGATGAGGGGATGAAGAACAGGAGCTGCTCCAGCTGACATCAACCCCTGCCCTTACCTTTTTGGTGAATCCCTGGGGTTTTTCATAAAGAGCAGACTCATTGTGTGGCCTGGGAATGAATCTGGGACATCTGTGCTGGATCAGGGAGCTGAGTGTTACTGTCTGCCCTGAGCTGCAGTTGAAAGGGGCTGTTGGGGTCTGATGTCCAGCTCCCACTGCCTTGATGGGGGAGGTTTTGCAAGGCCTGGCTCTTGGTAAGCTGTGCCCAGGGTCAGAGCTGGCTCTTCTCTTCTTGGAATCATTTTCTGGTTGAATAGTGTATTATTTCTGCTGTGGGGACCTCTGGGGATCCAAGCACGAATGCAGAATTAATGATTTCTACGTATTTTGACTTCATTTGAGTTAAAACTTAATACTGCCAAGGGGGAATTGCAAAGCCAAGAGGGACTAAGGGCCAGAGAAGTTCTGTGCAAGGAGGGAGTCCATCCTTAGGGGTTTTCTTGGGGTGAACATAACCCTGCTGAAGAGGGGCAGATGTTGATTTTGGAGGCAGCTGCCTGGGGGTTGGAGGCCTTTTGTTGCCTTCCAGCTCTTTGATGTGTCTGGTGCTGGAGGTTCCTGCCAGCAGAAGGGATCCTGTGAATGAGTTCTCAGGCCTTTCAGAGGAGTGCAGCTGGAGGAGTCTCTGGTTGTGAATTAACCCCACAGGCTTTGCCTGAAGCAGAACCCCCTCCTGCTGGCACAGCCCCCACTGGTGTGCAGTGACCAAGGGACAGCAGCACCTTTACCCAGAGTTTCTGTAGGGGACATCTGGCTGCGAGTGAGAGCCACGAGAGGATCCCCTGTCAGCCCTGTGTGTGTTAAGGTTTCCCTTCCTGCTCTGGTTAACTCAGGTGCTGTGTCAGCTGCAGGCTGTGCAGTTCAGGCTGTGATGTTTGGTTCCTTCTGCTTTGGTTGCCACAAAACCAGGTGTTTATTGATGCAGCTTTCTCCTTAACATGAGGCAGCCCCTCATGTGCTGCCTGTGCCCCAGTCTGGACCCCTCAGGCAGATTCACTGGCAGTACAGTCTTTGCTTGCTCTTGCAGAGACTTCCTCCCCCTTAGGGTTCATGGGCCACTGCTGCTGCAGAGCAGTCCTAAAAAGTTTATTTTTGTTCTCCTTTCTGGAGTAAAAACAATTCAGAACAAATGGCCCACCCTTATGGCAATCTGTTACATCACCCTGGCTGGGCAGTCTCTGCTGCTGGGTTGGAATCTCTGTAAGGAACCAGACCTGTCAGACCCCAGAGGAGCAGGGTTCAGTGAGGTGGAGGAAGGGCAGAATCTGCCTGGGGCTGATGATACTGATTTCCACAAGTACCCTGTACCTGGTGGCAGTTGTTTGCGTGGCTTGTTTTATATTTAACCTCATCTTCCCAGTCTCACACCTCATAACCCGTGTTGTTCAGAGCACCAGCTTTGATTCCTGCAGGGAGGGGTCTCCCATTTCTACCTGTGGCGCTTCTGCTGGTCTGAACCCCCCTGTTTCCAGGAGCAGGTGCCTGGATGGCAGATGTGCAGGGGTTTTTATACTTTATTTATACTTTGTACTTTTTTATACTTTGTTTTAGCAAAGAAGCATTTTATTTTGGAAAGGCTGAAGCTACACTCTGTAACCAACAAAACTTAAAGCAACTCAGTGTTTCCACCGAAGGTTTTTGTTTGGGGGTCTGACTTTGTGTCAAAGGTTGCAGCCCGAGTTGTAAATGCTCAGCAGTGGTGGGAGCTGGAGTGCAGATTTTGGGTGTCTGACCAGAAGAAGACACCTCCATACTCCTTTTAAAGACACTTTTCTCTGGCCTGGCAGGCAGTAGCAGTGATTCAGGAACTTTGTTTTGCTGTATTTATTTTTTTCCTTTTCCTGGCAGTTACCAAGCCTGGTTGCTGGACAGTCCAGTGCTGATGTTTAACAAACCTTGCAGGATGTTTCAGTGAAAAATCACCTCAGACTTCTCGACCAGATAAAGAGGGAGGACTCTTCTGGAAATGCTTGAGGAGTATTTGCAGGGAAGAGGGAATAACAGCGTGGCTGTGCTGGGGAGAACATCTGTGTGCAGTGCTTTATTCAAAGCAGATGGATGGCAGGGGGAGAAGGGGGGTGTTTAACCCTTGGTTCCAAGCCAGCCTTCTCCCCCTCAGCTGCTCTAATTTGGCTGCGTTTTCTGATGCTTAAAATGCTGACTCCTCCTTTTCCTTTCCTTCTTGTGAGGCTCATCCTCGATGGGGAGCTCCACTTCCAAAGGGTTTTGTTAGCAAACGCTTGTGTGGGTTTTTTTTTTTTTGGAACTGTGTGAGCAGTGTGTCTTTATCTCGCTGTTGTATCTGAGCATTTGACACTGATTGAAGATAAAGAGGTGAAAAATTGTGTGTTCCCTCGAGAGAACATGCTGGTAATGCCTCTGTATGGATGAGGAGTGGGAACACAGGGCTGCTCTGCCAAAGCAGAGATCTGAACCCGGGGTTTTCCACGTTTGAAGTCTGTGTTGAAGCATTCAGGCAGTTTGCTAGGTTTTTGTTAATGCATGATCAAGTGAGGGGAAGGCAGTGTTTCCTGCTGATTGTATTTGTTTTTTTCAGCTGTCCCAGGTGTTTGTTTCAGTTGCCTGATTCAGGGTACCATATAATATTTGAAGGGAAAGGGATCATCTCAGCAGCCTGGAGGAACCTTGGCTGCTCCCACCCTCGTTCAGGGACTGTGGGGAACCCAAAGTGTGAGCACTTGGGAACAGACCCTCAGGGGCAGGGGGAGTGCAGGCAAAGGCCTGGAGATGGGGTTTAATTTCATGAAGGACAGAAGTGTGTGTGTGCTGCCATGGGTTTGGCTCCTCTCTGTGCCGTGGACAGCATGGCAGGGGGCACAGCAGCTCAGGGACACCGAGCACCTGAGGTGCCAGCACTCTGTTCTTGCCCTGGTACTCCTGGCAGAGGCAGAGGAGTGTGCTGGCAGGAGGAGAAGGGAGGGGTGGCAGGATGGAAGGCAGTGTTACAACTGTGCTTCCATCATTTGGCTGCTATTTTGGGGGATGTGACAGAGGCTCGATGCCTGTTTTCTTTGCTGTCGTGCTACGCCTTTGTGTCAGAAGTGTCTGATATGTCTTCAGGCACTGAAAACCTTGGCTTGTGATAAAAACCCTGAGTATTTTTTTGTGTCTCTGAGTGACTCTGTGTCTGTCTGTGGTGCTTGTAGGTTGAAAACATCCTGCTGCACGACCGTGGCCACTACGTGCTGTGTGACTTTGGGAGTGCCACTAACAAATTCCAGAACCCCCAGACAGAGGGGGTGAACGCCGTCGAGGAGGAGATCAAAAAGTGAGTGTGCTTTGCCTTTTCAGCTCGGGCCTGGTTTGTGTTTGAAGGGTAATTTTGGCCTGTGCTGGGATTAATTTTGCTCAGGCCTGTTGCAGCAGATTGGCTGTGCTGCATGGCAGTGTGTGCTGCAGGTAAATGAGTGCCCGGGGGAAGGTGAAACAATAAATTGAGTTTGATGTAATTGCTTTGGAGCTGAAAGACTGAGCGTGTAATGCAGAGGAGCTGCCCCACCGTGCAGGCAGTGACCTGTTCTGTTCTGTGTGGGGTCACTCTGTCTCTGTCCTTCATCTCCCTTGGTTTCTTCGAGCTGCCAGGCAGGGATGACACAATCCCTGTCCTCCCAGAGCCTCTCCTCACAAACCTGTGCAGTGACCCTGGGCCCCAGAGCCTTTCAAGGGTTTAATCCAGCTCCTTCTCCTGTCCCATCCACAACCAGCTGTCCTGGCAGCACCTGGTGCTCCTGGGTGCTTCTGCAAAGGGAACTTCACTCAGTTCAGCAGGACCTGGATCAGGGATGGAGCACACTCCTGGTCCTTGGGCTTGCTTTAGTTTTAACAACATCACTGCTGCAAACTTGCCCCTCCTGTCAATGCAATATCCTGGCTAGTTAGAGATGTGTGCAGAGCCTCCTTTTGGTTAGGACGCTGCCTGGATTTCCTGGACTTGTTTGACTGGAGTTGTCAGAGCTCTCCTAATCCAGTGTTGCAGTCCCTCCTGTTTGTACCCTTAAGCCTACAAAGCCTTTAGTGATGCTTTCCTGTGATCAAGGTAAGCAGCAGGCAAAGTGCCACAGCAGAAGTTACAGACCTGCTGATAGGAAATCTCATCAGAAGAGTCTCTTAAACTCTGGTGCAGTTTCCAGCTGCATTATTTGTGGGGATCTGTTAAAATGAGGCAGATTCCAGCTCTGCTTTGAGGTACGCAGTGACCCTCCCCTTGCTTACATTGACTCTGAGCAGGAGTCCCGGTGTGGAAATCCAGTTTTTAGGAGCCACATATCCAGTTACAATCTCTGTGGTACAGTTGGCCACAGCCCTGCAGTGAGGACACTGCAGAGGACAGCTGATTACTGACCTTGTTATTACTTTGCATCCTTGAATATTTCTGTTGCAGTTCTTGAAATGACTGTGCATTTTTGTGAGTGAATTCCTTGTTTTAGAATGGACTGTGGTTACTGTTTTGGCTTCCCAGGGCAGTTGGCAGGGGTGTTTTATTGCTAGAGGTAGAGGCAGTGTTTGAAGTATCTAGCACATGATGCTGCTAAAGGTTTTTTAAATAGGTATCTTTAGTATCTTTTTCCCTCAAATGAACAGGGAAGGAGAGAATTTGGATGTATTTGGAACTGTGACAGAGTGAAAATGCCTCTGATAGCCCTTTTGAGCTCCCTGATGGATGTTTCTCTGCAGGTACACTACGTTATCCTACAGAGCACCAGAGATGGTCAACCTGTACAGTGGCAAACTCATCACCACGAAAGCAGACATCTGGGTACGTATGAACACCACTGGGCACCCTCCAGCCAGGCTGCAGCTGCTCCCATTGCCATGATGGCAGGGAAACTGGGCTGACCCGCTTTCCTGAAGAGCCTGGGCAGTTCCTGAAGGAAGAAACTCCTCTGCTGATGTGTCTGATGAGTTCCTGCTGAGCAGGGGGGGAACTGCTGGGGGAGACCTGTGTGCTCCTCACATGTGGTTTGAATTCAGAGATGTGTGAGGCTCCAGGATTGAACCCTGGAGAGTTAAAGCAGCAAATTCAGGCTGTTTTAGTTTCTTGTGCCTGGCTTGGGGTGTAAGCACGTGAACTGGAAGTTACTGGTCAGAACTGAACAGGAACCTGAGAAAATGGACCTGCTCCCCTCGGCAGGGGTGGGTGAGCCTGTGTGACACAGGGCTGAGTTGTCAAACTGGCCAGAGGCCAAACTCCTGCCCTGCTGCTTCTGCTCACCAGGGCAATCCTGCCATGCTCTTCGTGGTGAGAGCAAAATCCAGCTGGGGTGAATCCATTCCTGGCTAACCTGATCCAGGGTGGAAGGCTTAACCTGATCCAGGGTGGAAGGCTTAACCTGATCCAGGGTGGAAGGCTTAACCTGATCCAGGGTGGAAGGCTTCCCTTTTGGGTGGGGCAGAGGTGGAAGAGAGCCTGTGCTGTTTGGAGCGGTAGAGGCAGTTCAGCAGAAGTGTTTCAGAGTGTTTAAAATGGTAATTGGGAGCGTGTTTGTGATGTTCCTGGAGCCCTGAGCGAGGAGGTAACACAGCAGAAGCAGCAGAAGGGTTTTGATGTCCAATAGCTGTGCGTGTGCAAGAGGGAAAGCTGGTGGTGTGACACCTGCTGGGAAGAGCCCCCTGTTGTCAGTGAGCTCAGCTGGAGGCTGCAGGGAACCAGCAGCTCCTGTGGGAGCAGGTTTAGCAGGATTCTGTAGGGTCAGACCCTGCACAGCTCTGGGTGGGAGTGGAGAGGGAAGGTCACAGCTGTGACAGCGTGGAAGGACAGGCAGGGCCTCAAAGGCAGCCAGAGGAGAGCCAGGATTTGCACTCCCTCCTGTGATGATGGGGGAAGGTGGAGGTGCAGGGGCTCTGCTCCTCCTGGCATGGCAGGAATTCTGTTCCTGCGGCCCTTGGAGTTTCCAGACCAGTGTGTGTGTTGGTGCCACAGGGGAGCCTGAGCTTCCAGTGCTTGTCCTGCTGCAAACTTGCCTTCCCTTCAGACTAACTGAGCTTATTTGAAACCAGAGAGCAGTTTAATTGTGAAACCCTGTGACAAAAGAGATGAGCTGATGATGTGTTGCTTAGGATTAGGAAATGTTTCCTGCTCTCCCCTCTGAGGTAGTGGGAGTGTTTCATAATTAGCCCTTTGTGCAAAAATGGTGTTTTCTTTTGCAATAGGTGGTGGTTCTTGCTGCCAAAAGCAGCAGGGCAGTGGAGGGAAGGGTGGTACAACCTGGCAGGCTGCAGAATGAGCTGTATTTCCCTGGCATTTATTTAGAACAGTTGAAGGGTTGTTTGAACTTAAGCTTGGAAACAGTTTGGACTTCTCTTTGTCAGAATAAATGTATTAATGATGATGGTTGCCATTTATTTGTGCTGTTCCTTTGCTTTCTCCTCTCAGCGTGTGGCACAAAGAGGCTTTGCCTGTTCGGTGACACGAAGGGTTGTGCTCTGCAGAGCTGTGTGGGGTGTGATGATACACAGCCCCCCCCATCAGTGTCTCACTAACAAGGGAGAGCCGAGCTCTCCATGGATTTGTCTTGCCCTCTTGCTGTGTTTCAGGTCCATGCCAGGGGTGTTGGGTGCAGGCCTGACATCACACAGGACCTGGCTACCCAGGCTGGAGCCCCCTCCCTGTCTGTACCGCGGTGTTTGAGCTGTGCTGTTCCCTGCTTGGCTCAGCCCCTGCTCTGTTCTCTCTCCCCAGGCCCTTGGCTGTCTGCTCTACAAGCTGTGCTACTTCACCCTGCCCTTTGGGGAGAGCCAGGTGGCCATTTGTGATGGCAACTTCACCATTCCAGACAACTCGCGGCACTCGCAGGACATGCACTGCCTCATCCGTGAGTGTCTGACCGAGGGACAGGCCCCTCCCACGGGTCAAAACACCCAGCAGAGCAGTTCTCTTCTCGTGTTCCCTGCTCCCACAGCAAAACCAGGAGTTTCCCTCCCCTTTTAAGAGATTTGCTTGCCCAGGGGTTGGTTAAAGTGATCTTTCAGAAGCTTGGGGAGATCACCCTTGGAGGGCCAGCTGTGACAAAGGGATTTGTGTTTGGCCAGGCTGGGCTGAGCGCTGGGGAAGGGCAGGAACACAGACAACCGTTTGGTTTGAGCCCTCCAGGAACTTGCACAATAAGCCTATTTATGCAGAAACGTATTTCTCCAGTAATAAATCTGTTTGGATAAGGAACTGAAAAGAACCACAGTGACTTAGACTAGTGATAAGAATTCATCTTCTGTGAACTGGGAAGCAGAACTGAAATGATTTATAAATAACCCACTGACTAGAGTGAATGTGTAATTAAGTGTACAATGCACTACTCTTGGCAAAGCTGGGGCAGCTCTCTTGTTTCCAGCACAGCATTTGATTTTTTTCTCTTCCTAGCCACAATCTTGACTCACAGAGAGTTGGATGTGTTCGCAGAGCAGCCTGGTATTTTCTTTGCTTATGTGGGGTATCTGTGCAGTGGTGTCTGTGGCTGCCTCCTCTTCCTGCCCCCTGACACATCAGGGCTGGTCAAGCTCTTCCCCTGTGGGTTCACTGGGAAGTACAGAGTCAAACCCAGGGCTATTCCCTGGCCAGGCAGCATTTCCTCTTCTTGCCCTGGAGCTGCAGGTTGGTCATAGCTGTGCTGGGAAACGTGTCCTGGTGCATCCTGACTGTCTGTCCTGCCCCGTTCCCAGCTGAGCCCACCATCAGCTCAGCCCTGACCTGACCAGGTGCTTTGAAAGAGGCAGAGCACCCTGTTTGCACCTGGTTGTACCAAATGTAGAACCATGGAATGGTTTGGCTTGGAAGGGACCTTAAAACAATCCAGCCCCACCCCCTGCCATGGGCAGGGACACCTCCCACCAGCCCAGGTTGCTCCAAGCCCCGTCCAACCTGGCCTTGGACACTTCCAGGGATCCAGGGGCAGCCACAGCTTCTCTGGGCAGCCTGTGCCAGGGCCTGCCCACCCCAGCCATGAGAAATTCCTTCATTCCATGCAGTCTGAGGAGCTGCCACAGCTGGCTCATCAGTCTGTCCTGTTCTCTGCCTCTTCCAGGGTACATGCTCGAGCCAGACCCTGATAAGAGACCTGACATTTATCAGGTCTCCTACTTTGCATTCAAACTGGCAAAGAAGGAGTGCCCAGTCCAGAACGTCCAGGTGAGCAGAGGGGTGCCCTGAGGGAGGCTCTGTGGGAGGAGACTGGGGGGCAGCTGCTGAATGCTGAACATTCTGCTGTGTTCTGTAGGTTGGTCCCCAGTTCCGTAATTAGGAGAGTAATTTTTTGTTTGTTTGTAATTATCAGTGCTGTTTGATTTGGGTTTTGGGGGGGGGTGAGGGCAGGAATCAGTTTTTTTCATATGTTACTTATTCCTGTTTGTCCCTGATTGACCTCCTCACCCAGTCACCAAGTGTGAGGCCAACCAAGAGATCTTGTGCATGTGAAGATGGAAAATTAGGCCATGCTTGGGAAACCAATTTGATTTCCAGGCACACTCATCACAGCGTGTGTGATTTGGGTGCAGTTGGGTTTAAACACAGCAGTTTGGGGTCTGTTTGCTGGCTGGGACTTGTATTTCAGTTGCATCAGTCCTTGCACAGCCATCTGCCCCTTCTTAGTGTGCTGTTAGAGGCTTAACTGAGAAATAGAGCTGACAGTTATTTTCCTGTGGTGTTGTGGACACCTGTGACAGACATTTTATTTTGTTGTCTCCAGGTAAATAGAAACCTGCTTTTTTCTCCCCGTGTTCAGGTGGTTATTTGTGGTCTTTATGAATAAGAGATTGTTTTGGTACTATTGTGCCTGTATTTTTATAGCATTATTAATAGATATTGTTGCTGTTGTCCCCAGGTTTTCTTTTAAAAATGCCCAGGTTGTGCTATGAATCTTTGTGTTTGTGTTCCATATGTAGTAAATGCTCAAAAAGCTGAACCTTTTTTCTTCCCCTTGTAAAGACTCTCCCAATCTACTCTCTCCCCATGACATGAACTCTGAGGAGTTTGTTGTGTGTTCAGCATGAGGAAAAATGGCTTTGGGGATCCCCCAATCTCCCTCTTTTATTGTGATGTTTTTGCAAATTATTTCTGACTCTGTTTTTCTGCCCTCAAAATACCAAATGGGGTGTTTTTGGGATCTGCAGAACTCTCCAATCCCTGCTAAACTCCCAGACCCGGTTAAAGCAAGTGAAGCTGCTGCGAAGAAGAGTCAACCCAAGGCCAGGTAACCCCCTGCCTTCTGCCCCCCTCTCCTTCACTGCCTGTTGTGTCTCTGCTGTTGAGGGGCAAAGGTGCTTTTTGCTGCTTCCTTGGGGACAAACACTGCAGTCCTGAGAGCAGGAACGGCCCTGATCTGAGGGGCAGCGGATTTGGGGAGGTTTGTGTGCAGGGGGTGGGGTTTGGGGGGTGCTCAGTGTGACTCTGTGCCGCGGGCACTGCTCGACAGAGCTCGTGCACCCGGATGGATCCAGGGTGTCCTCCTTCCAGAGGCATGGGAATACCTGAGAGCAGGGCCAGGACAGAGACTGCAGTGGGCCTGGAACAGCCCCAGAGAGCATAGCTCTGCTGAGAGGCTCCTCAGGGACTGTTGAGTCTGACCCTGGACAGACCATAACCTGAGCCAGGAGTTACTGCACCGAATTACTGGGATTTCTGCAAGAGTCCTGCACTTTCTTTGGGGGAAGACACAAAAGCCCAAATTGCTTCCATCTGAAGATCCCAGTTAGTGGGGAAACCACTGTACTCTGTGGGTTTTATCCTCTCCTGCTGCTGCTTGCTCTGCTCATGGTTCTGTGATTGAGACTTGCCAGTTGTGCTGGACAAAGCTCGGGTCTTCTTTTGGTGCAGAGTGAGCGGTGCTCAGGGGGCACTCCACACCCAGCCGCTCTCCTCAGATCTGAAATGAGGTGTCTCCCTGTCTGCCAGCCCCAGCACTGTTTGTTTGTGTTCATAACTGAGTGCAGTTACTCTCAGGTTGGTCGGGTATCAGGAACAATTTCATATCTAACAAACCACTGTACCCACAGAAGGGCAGGGGGGTATTTGCTTCTCTCCCTCGCTCTGCATTTTTGGAGCTCAGTAAACTCAGAGGAGTCCAGTGACCCAATTCTGGGGTAGATGTACCAAAGTTAAGGTACATCTCAAAATGGCAGTTTAGACAACCCTGCCCAAAGGTACCAGCTGCTCCTGAGCTAATTTGTGTCCTTCATCTGCTTATTCAGAACTCTGAGTGGAGTCAAACAATATGTTGTATCAAATATTTGAATGAACTAAATGGTTTTGACAAGTCCCAGCTGTCCAACAGGATGAGATGCCACAATTGGCAGAGGAATCGGAGCAACAGTGTTGGATGAGTTGTTGTGAATGCATCCAGGAGGTCTTGCTGTGCCTGGTGTGCCCAGATGCCCAGAGTGTTTCACCTCTCCCGGCTGGGGTGTGGATGAGTGTTTTTACCCTGCTGTGTGCTCCAGGCACTGCCTGTGCTCTCAGTGCTCTCCTTCTCTCCCTCTCCAGGCTCACAGATCCCATCCCCACCACAGAAACGTCCATCGCCCCCCGGCAGAGACCGAAGGCAGGGCAGACCCAGCCCAACCCCGGGATCCTGCCCATCCAGCCCGCCCTGACGCCCAGGAAGAGACCCACGGCCCAGGCAGCCGTGCAGCCCCAAGGTGAGTGCTCCGTGCCCCTGCTGCGGGCTCTGTGCCCCCCAGGGCTGTGCTGCACCTTGATCTAACGCCCTTTTGGCTCTTCTCTCCCAGTTGCAGGCCCGGCTGCCCTGGGCAGTGCCCAGCCTTCGCTCCCTGCCAGCACCCCCCAGCCCAAAGCAGCCCCCCAGCAGCCCCCAGCCCAGCCCCAGGCCAAGGCAGCGCCCGCCCCGGCGCCAGCCCCGCAGGCACAGCCCCAGGTCCCCTCCACACAGCCCCAGGCCACCCCTCAGCATCAGCAGCAGCTTTTCCTGAAGCAGCAGCTCCTGCAGCAGCAGCAGCAGCAGCAGCAACAAGCTGCCTACTACCAGCAGCAGCAGCAGCAGATGATGCAGGCGCAGCAGGTGGGTGAGCACGGCCGGCTCGTTGTGTGCTTACGGTGTCTGCAGGGCTGAGTCTCTGTTTATGGCATGTTATATATGGATATTATGTGTATATTTTGGGGGAAAATAAGGGCGGGTTTTAGGCATTTCTAGTGCATCCCCAGTTCTCTAGTAAGATTTGCTCTCTACAGCTGCCTGGAAGGAGGCTGCAGGGAGGTGGGTGTTGGTCTCTTCTTCTGCCGGGTCTCAAGTGAAAGGACGAGAGGAAACGGCCTCAAGTTGTGCCAGGGGAGGTTCAGATCAGGTATCAGAAGAAAGGTTGTTCACTGAAGGAGTGGTCAGGCCATGGAATGCGTTCACAGTCGGACTCAGTGATCGTGAAGGTCTCTTCCAGACTTGATGATCCCGTGCTACACAAGACTGGCATTTTTAGCTGTCAGTGTGGAAGGCCTTGGGATAGGTTTGTCATGTACAAACATAAAATCAGCAGTGCTGGTTGAGGTGTTACAGCTCCAAGTGTTCCAGGGTCTTGAAACACCTCAGTGCTCAACTGATGAGCAGAGGGTACAATTTATCTCCTTTTTGTGCATCAGAAAGCCTGGGGTGCCTTTTCAAGGGTAGGGTTTGGGTCTGGCTTTTGGTAGACTGTGGTGATAAGGAGGTCTGTGAACACATGAGGTGTTACACAGAGATGACATTCACATGCTTATCTGAGGTGTTTATAGCAGCACAGATCTCTGCTAAAGGATGTTTAACAGTGGAAGCAAAGGAACTGGGAGTATTCCTATCCTGGGGAAAGGATGTGGACCTGTTAGAGCAGGTGCAGAGCAGGCCATGGAGGTGATCTGGGGGCTGGAGCCTCACTGCACTGGAGCCAGGCTGGAAGAGCTGGAGCTGTTCACCTGGAGAAGAGAAGGCTCTGAAAACACCTGAAAGCCCTTCCAGAGCCTAAAGGCAGCTTATAAAAAGCAGGGAGAGGGACTTTTTATATGGGCAGAGAGTGACAGGGGAAATAGTTTTAAACTGACAGAGGATGGGTTAGACTGGCTGTTAGGAAGGAACTCTTGGCTGTGAGGGTGGGGAGGCCCTGGCACAGGTTGCCCAGAGCAGCTGTGGCTGCCCCAGCCCTGCAAGTGTCCAAGGCCAGGTTGGAGCAACCTGGGAGGGGAAGGGGAGGGAATTGGGATGGGCTTTACATTCCCTTCAAACCCAAACCCTTCCATGATTCTGTGAAAGGTTCGAGGATCTGGTTCTAGACCAGGAGGCTGTGTCCCCCCACCCCTCTGCAGGTGGTGTCCAGGCCACTGGCAGGCTCTGTGCTGGCCCCAGCCCTGGTGGGGGTTCCCAGGCACACAGCAGGCACCCCAACAGCCGGTTGTTTCCCAGTTCCCAGTGATGCAGCAAGGAGCACCTGCACAGCAGCAGCTCATGCAGAACTACTACCAGCAGCAGCAGCAGCAGCAGCAGCTGATGGCCCAGCAGGCAGCCATGCAGCAGAAGACAGTGGCAGCAGCTCAGCAGAAACAACAAACCCCAGCACCCACCCAGCCCCAGGCCCAGCCCAGCACGGCACAGCCGGCACAGCCACAGGAGCAGGTGGGAAGGAGTGGGGCAGTGGGATTTGGGGCACTGGGAGCAGGTGGGGACAGCCCTGTGGGAAGGAGTGGGGCAGTGGGATTTGGGGCAGTGGGATTTGGGGCACTGGGAGCAGGTGGGAACAGCCCTGTGGGAAGGAGTGGGGCAGTGGGATTTGGGGCAGTGGGAGCAGGTGGGGACAGCCCTGTGGGAAGGAGTGGGGCAGTGGGATTTGGGGCAGTGGCAGGTGCTCCTCTGCCAGGTCCTGTGTGTTGGGTATGTACCACATCCAGCATTTTTGGAGCCGCAGAGCCCAGGCAATAGGTGCCAGGGGAGAATTATGCTGGATACTGGGACAATTTCTTCACCCAGCGGGCTGCCCAACCCTGGCACAGCTGCCCAGGGCAGTGGTGGAGTCCCCATCCCTGGAGGGGTTTAACAGACATGTCGATGTGGCACTTGGGGACGTGGGTTAGTGGCGACCTTGGCAGTGCTGGATTTGATGACCTTAGAGGGCTTTTCCAACCCAGACCATTCCATGATTCAGGAGCCTGCTGGCCCCAGTGTGTTCATACTGAGTCCCACGTGTCAGCACTGACCTTGCAGCCTCAGAGATGTGCAGCTGCTTGGATTCCTCTTTCCAGGGGGATGCTGGACTCCAGAGCTGTGCTCTGGGTCCACAGAAAGAAGATGAGTAATGGATGAGTAAAAGCAGATGAGAAGATCTAAGTAGCTGCTTAATGCAGCTTCTCTCCATCCCTCCCCTGTCATGTTGCCATAGAAGGCATGTGAGAAACTCTCTTAAAAATTTAGTTGTACTTAACACATCAGGATGGGCACCAGAGCTACTTTATGTAAACTCTTTTTTTGTTCAGAAAAGTTCTGCCTGATGTTCAGAGGAAGGTCCAAAACAGCTTCGTGGCTGTTTCCAGCACTGGGATCACTTTTTAATGAATGCTATGGGAAGGAGACCTTTCAAAGGAGACTTTTAAAAGCACCGTATCTAAAAATAAATAAATCAATCATCCCCTTTACTAATCATCTGAAAGTGCATCCAAAATAAATGCTTTTTACTTGATGGAAAACGTGGCCTTGTGCAGGAGGAACCAGCAGCTGCCCACAGGGAGGGAGGGGCAGGAGCCTGGAGCCAGTGCTCTGCAGTGCTTGTGGGGGCTGTGCCTTTTATTTCCATTCCTGTGCAATCTTATCTGCTCTTCCCTGCTTTGGGGAGCTCACAGGAGTGTCCCTCGCTCTAGGAAGAAGGCATGGCCAGCAGGCAGGAGGGAGCAGCCCTGTTATTGTGCTGTGCCAGGCTGCAGGGGTTACAGCAAACAGTGTCTGATAACAACCTGCTTCAGGTACTTATTCCTGGAGGTGCTCAGGGCCAGGTTGGACAGGGCTTGGAGCAGCCTGGTCTGGTGAGTGGCACCAGGGGGTTGGAACAAGATGATCTTTAAGGGCTTTTCCAAGCCAAACCATTCCATGATTCTGTTGTTTCAAAGCTCCCACACTGTTTGAGCCCAAGCTAAAGGGTCACTCTGTGCTCGCTGCTTCGTGAGTTGCCAGTTAATTCATCTCTCCAGTGCAGTTCCTTTGAAGTGACACCAGGAATTCATTTGACTAATAAGCTCCATAAGGCCTGAGCTGGGCAGTGCTGGGGGAGCTGTTTGCTCTGCTCCCTGGGGTGTCTCTGCCATATCCCCCCCTTTGCTGTTGCATTTTCAGCCCTAAGCTGGTGCTTTGGGTGGGGGGCAGTCCTGGAGCTGTTGTGTTCCTGGTCTTGTTCCTGTTCTGGTGAATGACCTGGGGCAGGTCAGTTTATTGAAACTGGTGGGAGATTTTCAGTGTGTGCAGGCAGGTTTTGAGTGAGGCCCATTATTTCCCTGTTCCTTTTAGAGCAGAAGTGCCTGAAATGGAGCATTGAATCAGGAGCTTTGCTGTGATTTGCTAGCACAAGAACACCCTTAATTTTATTAAATCAGCTGGCTTGAAAATGAGCCTTATTCCCCTGGTAGGCTGATCAGAATGGACACATCTGGACACTTCCACTCCTGCAGTCAGGAGGGAAAAACGTTGGTTGGCTCATTTAAAAAATGATAGTGAGGCCTGGTCTCTGCAGAGCAGTCTCTGAGCAGAAGATACCAAGCCAGGACCTGTCAAAAGCTCTTCATGTTGGGTGATTTCAGCATAACAAGCTCTGCCTTCATTTCTGTGGTGATTTCAGGGATGCCTTTTTATCTCTCAGCACCAAATGTCCTGTTCTGCAGTGACCTACATAGTGGGATGAGGTGGGGGATCAGGAGAGGCAGGTCAGGGAGTGGGTCTGCCGGAAAAGCAGGACAGCTCACCATTGTTTGCTTTGTCCCACTGAGGTTCAGCACCACCCTGGGGGTGTAACTCTTTCCTGTTGCCCTCCTAGGTCTTCCCAAGTGCTTCATCTTGGTTGGAAATGGTCTGGGAACAGGGAGCCAGGCAGGGGAGGTGACATGCACAGCTTGCTGCTCCTTGCATTCCAGTTTTCCTGCTTTAAATCCAGCCTGACAGACAGACAGACTGAAAAACCACACAGTCAGAAGTGATGCTGCTGTTTATCACTACAAGACCATATTTGAAGCATTTATGGGTTTGTGAGTGTAACACAAGACTGAGGCAATGGAAAAAATCAGATCAGTGTGAGGAAACCCCTTTGAGTTTCCAAGGGGTGTGTAGCTGGGCTGTCTTGGCTCTCACCTAAACCAGACGTGCCTGGTTTTCTCCTCCAGATTTTAATGACAAATGGTGCTCCTGTGGTCTTTTGTTTTCTTTTTTTTTCTTCCTTCCCCTTAAGAGAAAGTTTTTTGCACGAGATTTCTGCCCAAGTCTTCCCCCCCTTAGGGATTTGGTCCCAATCACACACTACCTGCTGAAGGCAGTGCTGCCCTTCACCTCATCCCCATTCCCTGTGTCCCCATGACAAGACTCCTGTGCAATGTGGTCTCATTTCTTGTTTTCCCTCTGCTCTGGATCTCTGCCCCCTGACCTGTGAGCGAGTTTGAGCCCAGCCAGCCTTTAACAGGTGCTAATGGAGGCTTTACCTCCAGAGCTGCACCACAGCAAGGGGAGGAAGTCTCTGCCCGTGGAATTGTAATCCTGAAGCCCTGCAAAGCAGCAAATCCCCCCGCCACGACTCCTCTGTTTTTCCCCTCCAGCAGCAGCAAGGACGTTGTGCTTTGCTCTCTCTCCCAGGCTCAGGCCCAGATGAGGCAGCAGCAGCAGCAGCAGCAGGCTCAGAGCACCCCCCCTGCAGCGGCCCAGGGGCAGAAGTTGGGCTCCCTGACCCCTCCATCGTCGCCCAAGGCGCAGCGCGCGGGGCATCGCCGCATCCTCAGCGACGTCACCCACAGCGCCGTCTTCGGCGTCCCGGCCAGCAAGTCCACCCAGCTCCTGCAGGCAGCGGCTGCCGAGGCCAGTCTCAACAAATCCAAGTAGGTGGGGGGGATGTGGCGTCAGAGGGCAGGGGGGAGGCTCTTGGTGCCTCTGAGATGGAGGCGGGCACGAAACTCCGAGGGCTAAAGGAGCCTCTGCCTTCCCGAGGAAACAGTTCAGGGCTTGCCACAAAGTTGCTGGAAAACTTGCCCAGAAGTCCTTCTGGGTGGTTACACACCCTGCAAAAGCCCAGGGCCTTGCTGTGGATCACAGTGTCATTTCAGCTGTTCACCAGTAGCCCTGTGGTGCACTCCTCATGCTTCCTGCTTGGCAGCAGTGCTTCCTGAGGGTTGGACTTGATGATCCTGGAGGTCTTTTCCAACCTTAATGGTTCTGTAATTCCCCAGGAGTACTTGCCAGCTCACTTTTGTAGTGTCTGCAGACAAGAAACCTTCACCTGGGCACTGCAGGGGATGCTTGTTTTAACCCCTGAGACCAGGATGCTCACCCAGCTGAGGAGCAGCTCAGGCTGAACTGTCCCTGGATTTCTGGGCATGCAAGTGCAGCAACTCGTGCTGGGTGTTTCAGTTAGGAAGTAATTACAGTGCAGTATCTTGGAGCAGCTGGTAGTGCTGACCAGAGGATTTCAGATGGGTTATTAATGACTTTGTTTGGTTGGGATGATCTGCTTCCAGATCTGCTTCCACCACGCCCTCGGGCTCCCCACGGACCTCTCAGCAGAACGTCTACAACCCGCCTGACGTGTCCACGTGGAACCCCTTTGATGATGATAACTTCTCCAAGCTCACAGCTGAGGAGCTGCTGAACAAGGACTTTGCAAAGCTGGGTGATGGTAGGTCCGTGGGGATGGTTTAACACCTGCCTGCTCTGGGGAGGGAACATGGAGTGGTGATGCCTTTGGTCCGGTGTTCCTTTGGTGCTCTGGATTACTGTGATCCTCTCAGCTAAATCCTTCCCATGTCCCTTCTGTTTGCTCAGCAGTTCAAAGGCAGAGGTACCAACTACTTTTACAGTGGGCCTGCTCAGTTCTCTGTAGAAGCTGCAGTTTAAACTCTGCTTCATCTGCAAGCTGGGATTTGCAGGAAGGGGCTCAAGTCACACCCTGAAATAGTGTCCTAACCAACACAGAATGCTTTCAGTATGGAAGTTTTCCCCCTAACTCTGTGTCTGGCATTTCAGGGAAAGCTCCAGAAAAGGTGGGCAGTTCCACAGAGAACTTGATTCCAGGTTTCCAGCCAGCTTCGTCTGCAGCCCAGGCAGATGCTTTCGGTGGCTCTTCCTTCACCGCTGGGTCAGGTGAGTTTGTGAACCTGAACTACAGGGCAGTGCCCTGGGCAGCACTGCAGAAAAGTGGCAGCTCTTGGTCATAATCCCTTTGAAAGGGAAGTAAAACTGATACAAACTGAGCTGGGCCTTGGCACCAAGAGTTGTAGGGAAGAGGTTGGTACTTCAGTTGAGAGGGGAGGTAGGAAGGGAGCTTGTCCTTGTCACAGCTGGGTGGCAGAGACAGGAGGCACTACCTGTAGGCAGAGGTGAGGCTGGAAACTGAGTGAGCCCCTTAATTCACAAGAAAGCTCCTTAGTGTGTTGAAGTTCCATGGAGCTCCTAATTAGAGGTAAAACATGTTTTGTGCACTAAGGGAATTGGCCTGGGGTACGTTGGTCAGACGCGCTG
This sequence comes from Empidonax traillii, assembly GCF_003031625.1. Classification (NCBI taxonomy): domain Eukaryota; kingdom Metazoa; phylum Chordata; class Aves; order Passeriformes; family Tyrannidae; genus Empidonax; species Empidonax traillii. The sequence goes on from NW_020956959.1 coordinate 52,304, forward strand.
GAGCTCTTGGGCTGTTGGAAGGAGGAGAGGAGCAGGAACAGGAATGTCTCTGCTGCAGAAGGAGGATGGCAGGGATGAGTGAGCAGGGAAGGTCCTCAGAGGACAGCACAATCTCCTAATTGACATGTTAAATGAGGAAGGCAGTGAGTTCTGCACTGGCTGTGCTGTGTGGGTCCAGCAGCCCCGAGTCCTTGGCTGCTCTGAGGAGCTGCTCTGCAGAGGCCTCTGCATGTGGGACCTTCTCTGGTGTCTCCTTTGGTCCTTGGGTCCCAAGGTTTTGCCATGAGCAGCCCAAAAACCTCAGTGAGTGCTGCTGCTTGTTTGTAGTTCTTCAGCATCAGCTCTCCCTGAGTGCAGCACAGACCTGCCCAGCGCAGTGTTGGAAAGCTGCTTCAGGAGCTCCAAATGCCAGGGATCCTCTCCCTGTTACTGGTGACAAGTGCAGCTGTTTGATGCCTCCCCATGAAAGCAAAACAGGCCTTGGTGAGAGGAGTCTGGGAAGAGACTGGAGAATCCTTTGTGGGGCAAGAAATGACAAATCCATTTGTACTTATTTCTGTTTATAAGAGGAGCTTTAGAGGAGCTTATAAATGAGCTTGGTATTGTTGGCTCTTCCCTGAGGATTCAGGAGTTAAGTCCATGGAGCAGGAGTGCTCTGGGGAGCTGCTTTCTGTGTTTGTCCAACTGTGAGCAGTTTCTGGTGTTCCACCAGCCTTTGTGGAGGGCTGTTGAGCAGCAGATTCAGCTGTAATGTACCTTCTGAAAGCCTGAGGAGCATCTGCATGTTCTGGGCACTGTTTTGTGTTCAGTTCTTTAAAATGTGCCCCTCGACTCTGCTGTCCTGGGGTTTGCACAGGAAGGTGTAACCTTGGTGCAGAGCTGGACCCTTCCAGCCCTTCTCTTCCTTTCCTCAAGGACAGGAGTCTTTCCAGGCCTGTCTGGTACAAGATGCTGCATCTTTTATTCCAGACACAGAGGCCTGACATGGGCTGTGTATCCTCTGCTGAGGCCTTTCACCTTTTGTGCTGCTCTGAAGGGACATAACAGCACTTCCCTGCCAGGGAGTGTTTTGAGAGCTGTGTGTTGGAGAGCTACATGGTAATGGCTGTTTGGTGGTGTTGTTTGGTTTTTCATTCTTTTCACTGGCAACATAAGCTGGATTGGAGTGTGTGAGTGTGTGTGTTGTTCTGTCAGGCTGTTGTTGGGCTCTGACATCAGCTGTGCCTGTGCTGAGACTGCTCGATGCTTTCTGCTTTCCTCTGCTCTGTTTCACTCTGCCTTTTCTCTGCCTTTTCCCTCCCAGCTGAAAAAACGAAAGACATTCTGAGTTTGGAGTCCAGCCCTCCTCTCCTGACTGTGCCTGATCCTTTCATTCCTCTCCCGTTATCCGACACGCCAGGTAACACAGCAGAGTTTGTGCAGGGGGGCTTTGTTTTGTCCTCTTAATGTTCTGGTTTTGTTCCTAGGCTGAAACCCCTGAAATCCTGGGCTCAGCTGGTGGTGCTGGGCACTGAGAGGCTCAGCTGAGCTCGGGGCAGTGCTGGGGTGTGTGCTTGGTTTTCCTGGCAGACCCCAGGGTTGTCTCGTTCCTAATGCCAGCAGTGTTGGTGTCTTTAAAGGTTCAGTATTAAAAACCTCTCCTAGGAGGAAAAACTGAGATCTGGGGAAGGGAAGGGAAGAGAAGAGAAGGCTCTGGGGGGACCTGAGAGCCCCTTCCAGTGCCTGAGGGGGCTCCAGGAGAGCTGGGGAGGGACTGGGGACAAGGGATGGAGGGACAGGACAAGGGGGAATGGCTTCAGGAGTGGCTTCCCACTTCCAGAGGGCAGGATTAGGTGGGATATTGGGAGGGAATTGTTGGCTGTGAGGGTGGGCAGGCCCTGGCACAGGCTGCCCAGAGCAGCTGTGGCTGCCCCAGCCCTGCAAGTGTCCAAGGCCAGGTTGGAGCAACCTGGGCTAGTGGAAGGTGTCCCTGCCCGTGGCAAGGGGGTGGAACTGGATGAGCTTTACAATCCCTTCCAACCCAAACCATTCTGTGATTCTATGAAAAATAACCACCAGGTAATTAATCACCTCTTCTGACCTAAGCTCTTTTCAAATTGGTGTCCAGCTTTGAAACTGTAGGTTTTATTACTGTTAATCCTTCTTTCCTGGAAGAGTCAGTGTTTCTTTGGCTTCCACGCTCTGCTGCAAATTCGTGCATCATGCGAAGCACAAGTTACATGTGACCTTTTCTGATTTGGCAAAGTTTTCTGGTGCAGTTGGTGCTATTTCCATTTCCTTTGCAGTGCTGCTTCTGTCTTTCCTCTGTGCACATTTCTGCCTGCAGCAGCCAACACTTTTTAGCACAAGATTATGTAAGTGCTTAGGAGCTTATTTGCAAATCGGTGGGATTTGGAAAATGGGAATGTTTTTGTCTTGGAGTCTCTCTAAGCCCTCCAGTGACTGTGTGTGACAGTCCCTTGTCTCTGAGCCCCAGACAAGTGCTGGTGGCAGCTCCCACCCTTGCCCTTAGCCCAGGCTGTGGATCCCTGGAGCTGTGGCAGTAGAGGACCCAAACTTGGCAATGTGCTTGTGAAGGTGTCATCTCTCCATGGAGAGCTGAGCAATTCAGGAGAAAAATAAATCCCTCTTTTTCCAGAAGTCTGTGGAACTTGCTTCCTTCTGGTGGATGCTGAAAGAGCACGAGAAATGTGGTTTGGTCCAAAGGGGATTTTATTTTACATAAATGCTGCAGTTTGAGGGGAAAAAGAGCTTGGAGGCTGTGTGAGCACGTGCCAGGAGTGCCCTGCCCAGCTGTGACTTGAAAAGAGCCCACAGAAGGCACCTGAGTGCAGGTTTTCCTTCCCCCCTCCTGTGCTGTTGGAAGTGTTGTTCTTCCTGGTTGAAATCTGTCACCCAGACCATGTCATTCCCTGCCAGCATCATTCCCAGCTCACCCAGTTGCACACCAGGATGTTTTCCTTGTTGCCTCTCATTTTTTAACATAAAACTCGAGGCCAGGAGCTGATAAGTGTTTCTCAAGGGCCAGATCTGTGGACTTGCCCTTAGCTTTCAAAACCAAGAGGGTTTTGAACTTGTAAATTCAACAGAAAAGATAAAACCCCTGGATTTGGACTCGAGATTTGAGTCTGTGTCTGTCATGTAGGACAGAGGTGTCTTTGTTGTTCAGTGTTACCTGTGCAGAACCATCCCACAGCACAGAGAGGGATGTGCTGACTGGCAGGTGAAAGGTGTTTCTAGTGGTGCCCTGTGAGGCAGCAGAGCTGGGAGTGACTCCAGTCTCCCAGTACATCACCTCCAGTTGCTCCCCACCAAGCTGCCTCAGTTCTCTGCAGGAGCAGCTGAATTTCTTGGAATGCTTAGTGAATATTTCCTTTCGTTTGGAGTATTTTTATTCCTGAGAAAACCTTGATAACAGTGAATGTCCTTGCTCTGCAAACATTGTACCTTAGTCTTTGTAGGCTGGGAGGGTGCACAGCCCTTGCAGAAGTTCAGGTGTGAGCCTTCACCTTGTGCAGGTGCAGGTGGCATCACCTGAGTGTTGGTCAGAGACCTCCTGGGCCTCTCCCCCTTTCCCCTGCGTGCTCAGAAGGACAGATGCCATCGAGTGGCAGTGGGATGGTTTCCAGTGTGTTCCTCCTCCTCCTCCAGTGTGTAATGGCTGCAACCCTTAATGGAATTGTAACCAGTGAGAGGAGCTGGCAAGGGGGGTGTGAAAATATGGCAAAACATCTGTTAAAACAAGGGGGAATTAAATATTCATGCTGAAAACATTTCTCCTTGTGTATGTGCAGGAAAATGAGCCAAGTTGTTCTTAATGAGCCTATTGCAGGAGTCAGCACTGACTAATCCTGATGGAGTGCTGATCAGTGGTGACTCCCTGCGTGGGGCTCCTGAGTGTCTGTGCCCGTGGACTGAGCCCCTGGGAGCACAGGGGGCTGCTCTTTGCACAGGGTGTTCTGGAGGCCTGAAAATAAACTGAGTTCTGCACCTGAAATCATTGAACTGAGTTCTGCACCTGAAATCATTAAACTGAGTTCTGCACCTGAAATCATTAAACTGAGTTCAGGACAAGCCTCTGTCGTTGAGGTTTTTCTCCCTGAGTGGTCCCAAGTCTGGGGTTTCTAAACCTGAGAGGTGTGACCCAGAGCTCCTGATGCTGCTGCTGTGGCCCGTGGCCCTTGTTTCCCACTGCAGCTGGAGTGTTGAATGCTGGCCTGACGTGGGCACCCACGCTCAGCCATCCATTAGATGAGGTCTCACACACATCCTTTGGCATCAGAAGCATCTGCTCACATCAGGCTGGCTGGGCCCAGGGAAATGCCCTCTGAGATACTGCCAAAAATGTTCCTTTCTGTTGTTTGGGGGTTGGTTGGTTTGGGGTGGGAGGGGGGGGTCTCCTCCTTGTGTTATTTCCAGATAAACTCTGTGTCAGTTCAGTGCCACCTTGGCACGTTGAGTCAATCTTTTTTACCCCTTTTTTAACATCCTTTGTGAATTTCCACAACCGTTTCCTCCCTGCAGTAATTCAGCATCAGCTGCAGCTGACAGACAAACAGTCTGTGGTGGAGGGACTTGTTTGAGGAACAGCAGCACCAACCAGCCTCTGCCACGTTGTCTTGCCCTTAAAAAAATACAAGATGAGAGAAATTCCACGTCCAGCACAGCTCAGTAAACGTGCAGGGATAGCTGGGGGGGGTGCCCAGGCCAGGGAAGGACGTCTGTGCCAGCTGGGCACACACTGAATTCCTGGTTTTCATGGAAAGGCAAACACGGTTGCTTAGTGCCACGTTGGGGTTCTCCAGAGCCTTTAAACAGCACAGTCAGGGTGTTCACAAGCAAATGCAACAGAACAACTGTATTTCCAGTGAGAATTTATTTAATTTGTCCCAAGATGGCACGTTGGGATGAAGTAATTACAGACATGCACAGCCACTTATTGGTGTGTGCCAATGATCTGAGTTTGCATCTTGAGGGGGGAAGATGCAAAAGGGCAGCTGCTGATCTGGGAGCTCGATGGATTAATTGCTGCATTAACTGAGAGGACTGTGGTGGTGATTGTTTGGGGCAAGGAAGCCAACAGACCTTGGGAATCACAACTACACGGGTGTAAACAGCATCTAGTGTTGTTCTGCCTGGGCTTTGAACTTGATCTGAGGGGGCATAATTTGTGATTTTACAAATATTTGAGATCCTGAATGTGAAACTAAAGTTCCTTGACCTTGATTTCTTAAGGAGCCCCTGTTAAATGTTGCCCAGTTCCCCTCTATGGTGTCCACAAAGTCCTGTGCATTTGGAGTGTCCCAACTGCCTTTATTCAGCTGCTCTTCCTCTTTGTGCTCCCTGAGAAGCAATCCCATTTCACAGCAAGCCCATTAGGAAGATGAAACTCCAGTGCTTTCCTTGGTCAGCCCAGGTCCTCTGTTGCTGAATAACATTCAGGGCCTCCTCTAATCCTTAGCACTGGATCAGTCAATAGGCAGAAATCATCCCCAGTCCCTGCCCAGGGGGTGATTCCCTCCCGCTCCCAGCGCAGTGACCCGGCAGGAGTTTTACAACCTTGTCTTTCTTTCCCAGTTGCCACCCGAAGAAAAGGACTCTGCTGTGTCCTCTCTTGAGTTGTCTTTCCCTTTGCTCTCCCTCCAGTCCTCCAGTGAGTAACAGCCTTGCTGTGTGTGGTGCTGCTGCCCCTCCTTGGCTTGGAGATGGTGCATCTTGTTCCGTGTGTTCTCAACTCGGGGCAGATTTTTGCCTGCACTCCCTTTTTAACTCACAAGTTTCTCAGGAATCTTTATTCTCTCTAATAGCCTGCTCTGACTAAAAGCCCATTTGCCTCCCTCTTCTCTTGATTTATATTTTTTTTTCCTAACTCTAGTCCTTCTTTAGATGCTTTTTGGGTTTTCTTTGTTGCTTCAGGGTTATGTGGCCCCAAATAACTGCGGCATGTCAGTGGAGAGTCCGGAGTGGTGGCCTTGCAGATGCAAAGTGACTAATTGTGAACCTCAGTCAGACCTGTGCATGTGGCAGAACAGGGATCTGAAGCCAAAGGGCAGCATTTTCTCAGTGGACAGTGCAGGGCTGTGCTGCTCAACCACTGCATGGCCTTTGAACTTGTTTGCTTGGGCCAGGAGATGAATCCAGAGTTAGTTCAGTGGCTTCATTTCCTCCTTATGTTGGTACACATCAAAGGAAAGGCTCTTGCTTTCATTCCTGGAGGAGGTGATTCAGTTCTCCAGTCTCTGAAGCCACCAGCACGAGGCATTTGGGGGTCCTCCAAGCCCCCTTAGCTGTAGGCTCTTGCTTAGCTCTTTCTGCAGAGTTTTCCTTGCTCTGACAGGAAACAATCAGGAACTTCTCACTGTGAGGAGCATAGAACTTGGGAAGAATGCGAAATATTCATCCATAGGCTGGGCTTTACCTCTGGAGAGGCTTCATGGGGCATTTTTAATCCCCCTGTGTTCTTTTGAGCTTTAGACACCTCCTCAAGGCTTGCTAATGCCCTGCTTACTCAGCCATGGCAAGGCAGAAAATCCAATAGAAAGGAAACACCCCTGGCCAGCTTATCCTGAACCTGGGACAGAATTGGTTCCCTGTGACCTGGGAAGCATCTGGGAGGTTTTTGGGAGGCTGCTGCTGATGATCTCTCCAAGGGGCAGCTCCACGTGGGAGCACAGTTGTAGATTAAAGCCCACCTTTCCCAGCTGGAGTTTGATGAAAGCCCATCCTGAGAGCTCTCCAGGAGCTGTATGAGATCAAACACCTTCCTGGGGGGTTACATTGTCTTAACCTTGTTTATCCTTGGGCTAGTTTGTGTGTCTGCATGTGAATGGTCTGGATTTGTCTCTTGGATTTGGGGCAGAAGCACCTGCGATGCTCTAAAACCCTGAGTTACCTGCATGGTGATTGATACAGATGGTGTTGTCCTGTCACACTCCCCTCTGAGCTTCACACCTGCACTAAACTGCTTGGAAGGAGCCCTGCAGCATCTTGGGAGTCACTCTTGTTTCTTGCTCTACTGCTGTTTGCTGCATCTTTGCCTTCGTGACCTCTCCTAAAACCAGCCTGGGGTTGTGCCCACACACCTGGAGGGTCACCAGAAACTGGTGCTGCAGTGGCAGAACATCCCTCTTGGTTCCCTCCAGTAGGAGTGCTGGTTCCCCCCAGTAGGAGTGCTGGTTTCTCCCCAGTGGGAGTGCTGGTTTCTCCCCAGTAGGAGTGCTGGTTTCTCTCCAATGGAAGTGCTGGTTCCCTCCCCAGTGGGAGTGCTGGTTTCTCCCCCGTAGGAGTACTGGTTTTTCCCAATAGGAGTGCTGTTTTTCCCCAGTAGGAGTGCTGGTTCCCCCCAGTAGGAGTGCTGGTTTCTCCCCAGTAAGAGTGCTGTTTTTCCCCAGTAGGAGTGCTGGTTCCCCCCAGTAGGAGTGCTGGTTTTCCCCAGTAGGAGTGCTGGTTTCTCCCCAGTGGGAGTGCTGTCTTTCCCCAGTGGGAGTGCTGGTTCCCCCCAGTGTGGTTCCCCCAGCAGAAGGTGTGTGAGGGGTGCCAGGTGGGAGGGGATGTTCCTCCATCTCTCTGCAAAGGGCAGGAATGTGCCACGTGCTGGGGCTTTGCCCGTGGAGTCTGTTCTGCAGCTGATGATCCCTTTGTGTACATGTGAGGGGGCACTGTTGTCTTTGTCCAGGGCCCAGGAAGGAGAGTCATCCCAGTGTTGCCTCTTCCTACTCACTCTGATCCCTACTGGCTCCTCCACAGGACTCCACTCGCAGGTGAAGCAGCTTTTCCCTTGGAAGCTGAAGGGAATTCCCTCGGTAGCAGGGCCCAAACTGCAGCTCACTGTGACAAGGGATTGGTTTTCTTTCCAGGTCTGGCTGTGGTTAAAGTGCAGCTGCACTGTTTGTGCCCAGGGGATGAGCAGGAGGTCCCTCCTTGAGCTGCTGCTCCCGTGCTGGGGAAGCAGAGGCTGGAGCTGGGTCTGCTCTTGGACCTGAGCATCTGCTGTGGCTTCAGAAAAGCTTTCTTTAGCACAGGTGTTTTTTCTAAGCCTGTTGTGCTGAGGAGAACAGCCCTCGCTCCTGTGGAGGAGGAATTCCTGCTAATTAACACAGAACTGTGGATCTCACTGGGAATTCTCTGACCTTTCCTTTGCTCCTTGTTAAAGGGGAAGTTCACACCACTTAATGGAACTGTTCCTTTACTTCATCTCTTGCTCCTACAGGTTAGTAGCAGGTGCAACACAGCCCAGAAAGCAGGGGATGAACTGCTAGGCCTGAGGACAGGCTGAGGCACTTGATTTTTGTTACTTTACCTCCTTTCCCATCTCTCTCCTGTCGTGTGTTCGTACACATGAAGGCTGCTGTTCCCATCAGGCTTTTCCTTTCAGCTGACCTTCTTCAGGCCTTTAATGATCCAACAGCTGCCTCTTGGGCTCATTTTTAGGTTTCCCTCCCCTCCTGGTTGCTTTAGTGTGTTGGTTCGTGAGGGTTTTCACGGGGAGTAGAATTTATCCTGCTCTGAATGAGCAGCTCTAAAGCCTCCAGGCTGTTTTATTATTTATATAGGGCAATAAAAACCATTATTGCCATATATGTGACAGTGCAACTTCAGCTTTCCTTCGATGTTCTCAGCATGGTAAGTCTTTTATAGAGCAGGATTCCTGTGCTTCAGTGCAGTTGTGAGCATGTTTGCTTTGGACAATAAATAATGACACCAGCCTTTGAACTGAAAAATTATAATACAGATGTAACAGTTTTGTAACTTTCTAATGTGGGATTATAAACGGGAGTAATTTCAACAAGGTGAAAAGGCCAGGTTTGTCCATGGGGGAGCAAATTGTATCAGAGCTGTTCTAGTGCAGGTGATTACTTCTAATAAGCCCTGGCATTGTTCTTTATCCCCTTGTTCTGCGCAGCACCCCTTGTGAAAGCTGAATAATTAATCTGGTTATTGCAAACCTGGTTAGTGATTGGGAAATCACTCATCCACCAGATGAATAATTGAGATTAACTTCCTGCCCAGGTGATCTGAGTGTCTTTGTGTGAGGGATAATGGGACCCTGGGGAGCTGTGCTGTTGGGAGTGGAGTAACTGCCTGGCAACTGGACAGCTCTGTAACCCCAGGGCTACAGATGGCTCTCCATTTCTGGTTTTGCTTCAGCTCTTAAGGGCTCTGAGGTGTAACACTGAAGGACAGTTGGTTTTTATTAGATAAAAGTGAATTTTTTACAATAAGGGAGGTGAGGCCCTGGCACAAGTTGGCCAGAGCAGCTGTGGCTGCCCCATCCCTGGAAGTGTCCAAGGCCAGGTTGGACGGGGCTTGGAGCAACCTGGGCTGGTGGAAGGTGTCCCTGCCATGGCAGGAGTGGAATGGGATGAACTTTTAAGGTCCCTTCCAGCCCAGCCCCTCCTGGGATGCTGTGCTGGAGCCATTTGCACACTGTGGTGCAGATGCTCCCGAGGCTGCCATGTGAGCCCTGCGCTGAGCACCTGATTAATGTTGTCTTTTCTTTTTCTGTTTTTTTTTTTACTCCTTCTCTCCGTTGCCTCCCTTCCTCCTTTTCCTGCTTAACCCAGAAAAACTGATTGAGGGACTCAAATCTCCTGAGCCTGCGCTTCTGCTCCCCGACCTCCTGCCTCTGGCTGACCCCTTCGGTAGCACGTCAGACGCTGTCAATGGTAACAACCACCCCAGCCCCTTTCCTCTGCCTGCCCTGCCCTGCATGATAACTCCCCAAACAGCCCCTGGTGCTGCCGAAACACAACGTGTAGGCACTTGGCACAGCTGTGGTAGAAGAAAGTTCATTGCTGGTTGAAGGAGAAGACACCAAAAATCCCTCCTTTTCTGGTCAGGACTCTGTTCAGCCACAGCCCAGGCACTGAGCTGGTCTATCTCTCCATGGACCCTCAGCAGGAGGAGGAGGAAGAGGAAGGACAGCATTCCCTAGAGCTGGGGAATGCTGGGAATAATGTGCTAGGCTGCTGTGAGCCTGGATGCAGCAGGCATCAGGCAGGGCTAAGGTTCTGGAATGTTGCAGAATCGTGTTTTGATCTACTTGCCAAGCAATTGCAGGCTCAGTAGTTGCCATCAGCTGATGGTGTGGGCTGGGATCCCTTGGCCAGCTGGGTGCAACCTGTGGCTTTGAGTGGAGAGGAAGGAAATGAGTCACTGTAAAACTCCTCCCTTTTGCAATTTCTGGCAGTTGTCTGAACGCTCTTAGATAATGATCCTGCAAATCACAGGCACACTCACTGCTGGGAAATCAGAAATGATCAGTAGTCTCTCTTGGGCTGACCAATTAGGCCATTTGTGCTTCAGCATTTGGGTGCATCCTTGTCCTTTGATTTAACTTGGTCATTACCTTGCTGTTGGTCCCTGAGGAGGAGACCCAGACAGTCACTGCATGTGGCTGCTGTGACAGGTACCTGCCATGGCTCTCCCCTCCCTTTGTGCTTTCTACAAACCAAATCCTTCCATCCAGCCTTTGTAAACGTCTCCTGTTGCCTCCATGTGACGGGTGAGGTGGATACTGGGGACTGGGGCTTCCAGTGAGGTGTCAAGTTCCAAACTTTGTCACCTCCCTGCTGGCTCTGCAGTCCTTGCTCCGTTGGACCCCTAAGTGGGAAAAAAGGTGCCACATCTTGGCTTTTTACAGGCTTAACTGGGACTGTGCTGAGGGCTCCAAAGCAGGTGTTTTGATGACCTGTTACTCCTGTTGCAAGGGGACTCTGTCACGGTCAGGCTTCTCCTTTTCCTGGACAAGGATCTTGTGGATATTTGCCCAGCCCCAGGTCTCCTGCTTGGCTGCAGGGCAGGTGTTATTAACCTGCTGTTCTCTGCTCAAATTGGGCTTGCATAAATTAAAACAAATAAACGAAACCAAATAAAAGCACTGATGAGTTACAGTCTTCCCTCGTGGTTCAATTGGACTCCAGCCCCCTGTGCTGCCACGTCACAGGGTCACTAAAGGGTTCAGACAGCTGCTGCCTCAGCCCCTGCCCCTGCCTTTCCTTGCAAACTAACCTCTGGCTTCTCCCCTGCTCTGCTGCTTTTCCTGTGGAAAGGGAAGCCCGAGGTGGCCGTGGAGAGTCTGATCCCGGGGCTGGAGGCCCCTCTGCCCCAGCGCCTCGTGTCCCAGAGCGAGTCCGTGGCCTCCAACAGAACAGGTTGGTGAGGCAGCCC
>NW_020956960.1:0-19009 GCF_003031625.1 Empidonax traillii
TCAGGTGTGCTCTGGGCAGCTGCTGCAGATGGTCTGTTGTGAACAGTCTGGTGAATGACCTGGAGGGTTCAGAATACACATCTGGGTTACACCCACACAGTGATGGACTGCTCCCGGCTGCTCTGACAAGGACACCCTCTCTCCCTGACTCTCCCTTTGCAGGAAAGGACGACAGCGATGGACAGGAACAGGACAATGGGCATGGATGAGGAGAAGCCGCCCAGGCCTCCTCTGCCTCCTCCGCCTCCCGCGGATGGACCTCAGGCTTCCTCAGGATGGGGAAAGAACCCCCAGGATCCTGGACTGCCCATGGGCCAGAGCAACCCAGCTGGATCCACGCTGGGACCGGGATTAACATCCCAGCATCTGGATAGGGATCGACGTCGGGACACGGATTAACCATTCCATTATGTGGATGGACGCTGGGACCAGGATCAACACCACCACCTGGTAACCATCTTTTTCTACCTCCTTCCTCCCTTTCTTTCTTTCTTTCTCTTTCTTTCCTTTTTTTCTCTTTTTTCTTTCCATTTCTTTCTCTTTCTTTCTTTCTTCTTTTTTTCTCTCTCAACAAATTTAATTCAATGTTATATTCCGAATATACTAGATACATTTAATATATAATAATAGATATTTTTAGAACTTTTGCTTCATTGGACCTTGTCTGGAAATATTTCTTTTTTTTTTTTAAGAAAGAGAAGATGAAACCATGTCATCTTTCATATCCCATGTGGGGAGACCCGCCCTGGGGTTTGGGGTTCCTGGGGCTCTGGGGAGTGGCAGTGGTGGCACAAAGGGGTTTGTTACCCCAGGCATGGATGCAGCACATCCATGGAACTTCCTGACATGCAGCTCAGTTCAGTTCACGCATCCCCTGGGTTAGAACAGCGCTGCCTTTGCCAGAGCCAGGGCATTCCCAGACCATTCCCAGTCTCTGCTCAACACCAGGCTCAGCTGGTGCTCCTGGAACATCCAAAACTCCGAGTCTGAAACGTCAGCCTTTCTGCACAGGATTTATTTACACACAAATCCAGCGCCTTTGATCACACTCAGCTTTTCATCCTGCGAACTCCGATTTATAGAGTTTTATTTTTTACAAAAAATACATTTGAACAGGTAAATAAAAGCCATTTCCATTAGCCCACCCTTCTCCAAAGTGTAAATGTGCATTGTAAATGTTTCCATTTCTAAGATAGACATGTGCTGTATTTTGCCAGTTGGCTACAAGAAATCCAACCAGAGCCTGGTAAAAGAGAATAAATAATGGCGACGAAATGGAAAACTCCCCACCGAGGAATGGAAAACAGACACTTTTTAAAAAGTCCTCCCTAGTTCTGTTGCAGCCCCCTCTTCACAAACCAAACCCTCCCTTTCCCCGCCCCCTGAAGTACAACAGTCCTGCTCTGCCCTTCTTGGCAGAGCTGAACAGACACCTTAAAAGTGAAACTGTGCCTGGAAAGGAACCCCCTGAACTGCAACTCCAGGGAACATCGACTGAGCAGCTCAGGACAGGAGCAGTGCAAGGGCCAGAAACGTTGGCTTTTGGAAAAAAACCACTTCCTAGGAATTCCCACCTTCAACGTTTGATTTTTTTTTTTTTTCTCTTCTTTTGATTTAGTTTTTATATTTCAAAGCAAGAACCCTTTTCTTGAGGGCTGTGTGGGGGACAAATCCCAGCACAGAGTCCAAAGTGCACCTGATGTCTTTGCCACCCCCTTTGGTCATCGCCTGTGCCTTGGGAAGAAAGCCCTGCCAGTGGCTGGGAATGCTGTCCCCACTGGAACAGCCATTGCTCTTGGCACCTTTTCTTCCAGGAGGTTTTCCCAGGACCATGGAAAAACAGGAATATTTTGAGCACAGAACTCTGAAAGGGGAGATGTGGCAAAGAGGGACTCCTTTATCTCACCGATAACCCAAGATGTCCAAACCAGTGACACTGGGGTGTTTTCAGCTCTGGCTCACTCTGCAGGTCACCCCACAGAGCAGGAAACATCCCTCCTTTTCCAAGGGCTCCCATTCAACCAGTTCATCACCAGTTTCCAGGATAAAGCCCTTAAGGAATCGCTCCTCTTTTGGTGCTAAACCACAAATACTACCCAGATGGCGACACTTTCCCCTACTATTTACATTTCTATCCCACGAAAGCATCAGCCAACATTGCTGGGAGCAAAGGAACAGTCCTGTGGGATACAACAGCTCTGCCTGGGAAGGACATCAAGGAAGTTCTTTTTTGCATCTCCAAGATATTCCACTACTGACACTGGAGTAGAGGAAATAATCACAAGCGTTAACACTCGTGGAAGAGCCAAAGTCAACGAGAAAGCTTCGGTAGAAAAGTATTAAGATTCCTAATCGTAAAAACATCTGCAAATTTAATTACAAATACATTTCAGAAGCAAAATTCCTTAACTCAGTACAGCAGGGCTGGTCACTGTGGACAGCGTTCCTTGAAGAGGGAGCGAAGGGAACACCCACTGGAACATCGACACGTGCCCAGCCTATCCATTTACAGATAAAACCGTGCCAAGGAGATCGAGGGAACAGGCATTATGTACACACTGAAACCTCCAGGAAGGATAGAATGGAAGATCAACTAAAACTCTGCTAAAAAACGGGGAGACATTAAGTACTGCTGATTTCATGCATCTGTTCAACCACCTGCCCTAGAATTTCATCCACCACGTCGATGTCGTAGTTGACTTGCTGCAGGTCCAGGTCGGGCAGCATCGTGGCCAGCAGTTGTCCGACGTTCACTCGCAGGGAGCGCAGTTTCAGGCTGGGGAGAAAGAATTCCAGAGGGTTAGATGGAGTTTGGTGTTCCAAACACGAGAGTTCTTTTATCTGACAGCGCTGGACTGGAAAGGCTCTGGATGTGACTCCCACGAGCCAACACAAAACTGAGGCCGCTCCAACTGCAGAGAGGGGTTAAGAGGTCCAGTGCAGGCAAAGGGCTTTGCCTCCTCTTTCCCTGGATGTCCCTGCTCTTTCCTATTCCTGATCCAATTCCTGTCAAATGAGCCATCCCTTCCTCTGCAACATCTCCTTGCACCCTCAGATCCTTTGTCACCTCCAGGAACCAGTTTTCACAGTGCTGTCACATCCCAACCAACTGGTGGGGGAAGTTACTCCCAAAGCCCTGCATAGGTTTGCTCATTCTTTTAGGAAACACCAGTCAGGTGCTGGAAGGAAAAAAATCAAATGAAGTGCTGCTGGCAGATCATTTTTCCTGGGGGTAAATCTCTTCTTGAGGGTTCAAAGGGGGCTCTGGAAATCCTCCAGCTCATTCTCTACTCCCCCTGCCAAACATTCAGAGCAGGGGGCTCAGGCCCTTCTTGAGGGTGTCCTGAGGTGGAGATTCCACAGCTTCCCCACGTCCTTTTTCCAGGGCTTCACTACCCTCACTGTGAAAGCTTCTCCTCTCTGATGTTTCAACAGGAATTCCCTGGTTGCAGTTTGCGGCTGCTGCCTCTCATCCCCACCCCTGTGCTCTCACCAGGCTGCAGGAGAGAGCAATTCCAAGGTACCCCACTCTTTGGAAGGCTCTTTCCCGCAGCTTCCCCTTCTCTGCCAGGTGCTTTGGGCCCGTCCCACCTGCAGTGTCACTGCAGGGTGCCCAGAAGTGGCACCTGTGCGGTCTCTCAGTGCCCAGGGACAGGAGGAATCCCTTCTCCACCTGCTGCTGCCTGGACCCTGGCCAGTACAGCCCAGTAGGCACTGGTTTCTCCCACCACAAGAGTGCACTGCTGACTCACATTCCACTCCCACTGCCCCAGCACCACAGGGCATCCATCTACTTCCAAGCTGCTTCCCTAGGGGGGGCTCCAGCTGTTTCACCCACATGCACTCTGGAGGTGCCTTGGCTGAATTTGCAGGTGGGTTTTTCCAGCCTGTTTTTCCTGTTTCTCAAGGTTTTTCTCTGCCCTCCTGAGTCCTCTCCAATTTGATGGCAGCGTGAATTTATTGAGTTCGTGTTGCTCTGCCGCACAGACCATTTTTAATCCCAGAATCATCAGGGTTGGAGGAGACCAGCAGGACAATCCTACCGTCCCCAGCACCACCAAATTATCCCTGTCCCCAAGGGCCACATCCAGACACCTCTGGGACACTCCCAGGGACAGGGACTCCACCACCTCCCTGGGCCACTGACTCTCATGGTTAACCACTTTCTCAGGGAAAAATTGTTTCTAATATTCAATTTGAACCTGCCCTGGGGCACTTTGAGGCCATTTCCTCTCCTCCTTTCCCTTGGGATGTGGCAGCAGAGCCCGACCCCCCCTCCCTGCCCCCTCCTGAGCCTCCTCTGCTCCAGATAAACCCCCCCAGCTCCCTCAGCTGCTCCTCACAGGACATGTTCTCCACACCCTTCCCTTCCCTGGACACACTCTAGCCCTTCCATGTCCTTTTGGAACTGAGGGCCCAGAACTGGACACAGGACTGGAGGTGCAAAGGCATCAACCATTCCTGGCCTTGCTCTCTATCCCCATTCTGCCCTCAGTCACTCCCAAGAACTGGCTGTTCATACTCCCTTTGACTCCCAAGGGGCTGCAGGTGCCTTGCAGGTGGATTTGGTCCCTGGTGTTCCCTGGGACTGAGGCTACAGAGACCAGGCTGGAGCTGTGCCTGTCCTAAAGATGGGCACGACAACTGCCTTGTTCCAGGCATCAGGGATGCCAAGTGCCACAACCTTTTGGAGAGACTGCGAGGCCAACTCTCCCTCCTGGGGCCAGCTCCTTCTGCTGCCTCTCATGTGGTCCCTTAATTCAGTCACTTCAGCCCTTGGATCATCTCCTGGCCCAGGGCCCTCAGCTCATCCCTGCTTCCATGTGCTCTGAAATCCTGTGTGTGTGTGCAGTTCCTATTTACCAGAGCTGCCAGCCCTCTCTTTGTAAGTTTAAACCTTGCTTTAGTTCAAAGCTACGCTCTGGACACAACCCAATTCCACAGGGCTGGCCTGCAGCCAGAAGTTCTTCCAGGAAAGTTACATTTCAAACCCAGAGACTCTTTTCAGTCCAGCACTGTTGCTTCAGTAAAGAAAAACAGACTCTACAAGTGAAGTACAATACACAGCATGAGCTAAAGATCATCCCCTTTCCTCTCCTTGGTCTGCATGTCATGGCTACAAATCACAGAACATTTTTGATAGTTTTAAAAAGTATCAATATGGCATTTCTATTGTGCCAACCCTGCTCACACAAAACACACAAACCACTCCTGAGTGGGGGAGTCACACGAGGCAGCAGGAAAGAATTCCAAACATCACCTTTTATTATACAATTATCAAACAAAACCTTCATTATAACGTTCCAGATACAATCAATCAGTCAAAAAAAAAAAAAATAATCATCTTCCTTGAAATATCATCTAGAAAGAACAAAACTGATACCTTTCTCCATCAGAAAAATTTACAGTCTCTTCTACATTACTGGTGGTAGAATCATTTGCATGTGCAACTGCTTGTGGAATCGAAGCTTTCAGCTGGGCGAGTTCTGCCTTCAGCTCCTCACACTGAGAGGCCATTTGGTTTTTTTCCACTTCTAGCAGTTCAATCTGGCAACAGAAACAGAAGAAAAAGCTATAAAACCCCACACAGCACGTTGTGTGTGAGACCTGCTACGAAGCAGGCAGAGAACCCCAGAGCTAAGGAACGTTTTGAGCACACACCTCACTTTTGTACCTGTCCCTCTCGATGCTGCACTTGTCCAGCTGCCTGAACACGTCGTCCAGCTGCACGGCCATCTCCTCCACCTCGCTCTTGCTCTCCCCATCATCAGCACACTTGCTGCACTCAGTCTTTAGGTTCTGCAGGGTGTTGCACTGCTCCTGCAGCTTGGCTATTTCTCCCAAGGCCTGCTCGTAGAGAACGGTCACCTGTGCCAAACTCCTGCCGTTGCCAGTTTCCTCCTCGCCCGAGGGGTCTGTCTCTGTCGACTGGTGGCACATTTCCTTCTTTACATACTTATTGTTCATTTCCAAAAGCCTCTCCTCCAGCGCTTCCACCTGCTTGGTCAATGCCTCGCATTTGTTTTGGTACATTTCCTTCTCTTTGTGCAACAACTGCAGCCGATTTCTCAGTTCGCTTTCGGTCTCCACGGATGTCTCGGCAACGCCGTTCACGCTGTGCCGCTCGGTTTCCACCCCTGCCCCAGAAATGTCGACGGGGATTTCATCTTCCACCTCTTCCTTTTTAACCACCAGGCCTGGCAGCTCTGTCTGCGTTGCTGAGCTCAGCTGTTCACTTCTGGGTTCTGAAGTAGATGCAGCGCAAAGCTCTCCAACCTCGCGGTTTTCCTTCTGCTTCTCCTCTTGATCCAGGTTGATGCACTCCGTTTTGACTGTGGGAACATCAGGATCAGCTGAGGGCTTTGGAGTACTGCTCTCTTCTAAAATGATCACATCTTCATCGTCATCATCATCATCATCGCCCCCATCATTGTTGTGGTTGGCTGGCGTGTTCAGTCGGGGTGTCTTCACAGACACGGGTGTCGCGCAACTCGTCGACTTCCGCTTGAGGCTGAGAAGGGAAACGTTCAACCGGTCACTGAACTGCACAACTGTTCGCTTCAAACCACCTTTAGTGCTTCTCTGAGCACGGTTACAAAATCCCTAACGAGAAAGAAAATCCCCCCTGCAGGGGATTTTAAGCTGGGCAGGCAGAGTAAAGCCCTGCCCTGTACCAACAGCCTTCACACGTGGTTTGAAACATAGTCCGTGTTTCCAGGGACATCCCCACACACCCCATTCCTTCAGGAGCAGAGGGTAAGGAAAACACACTGGGGAGTGCTGCTGACTTCAGAAAGAGAGAGGAACCTGCTCTGTGCAGCTGCACTGACCTGCTGTCAGCGTCTGGGTGAAGGGAAGACACTGATTTGATTAAAATAGGCAGAGATCTCCTGAGAGCGGCATCCGACGATTTTGGTAAAAGCAACCGTGGAGCAGCTTCCTTTCCACTCACAGCTGTGAATGTTTTGAAGTCTTTACTTGAAGAAACAGATGTTTTTAAAAATATTTCATTATTGATCTATAAGATAACAATAAGTTAAGAATGAAAATAAACAGATTATTAGTAATTCTTCGGTACAGATTTAAGTTCTAACTATACACCAACACCTAAAATTCTGGCTGACATTTATGTGTTACAAGGATCTCCTTGAACCCAGGCTCAGGATTTTGCAGTAAGGAAGCCTAACCAGACTCCACATTGCAAATCCCAGCTTTTCCAGTTAAAATCCCGTGCAGAATCCCGGACAAGAGCTCTTCCCAAGCTGCAGCTCTGTCTGGAGTCTGCCCATCATACACAAAGTATGGCACAGACACCCTTGCTAAAAAAGCTGCTCATAATTAACTCAGCTCGTCCAAAATGAACAATACTTTACTTTTAAAATTATTTAGGTTAAAACAGCACATGTGACATCTCTTCTCCAGAAATGAAGTGATCTTAGGTCAGCACTTTACTCAGAATGCAACCCGAGCTAAATCACATTTATGAAAATCTCATTCTGGGCTGCAATCTCCACATTCTCCCCACTCAACCAGGTTGATTTGCATCTGCATTTAATCAGAATTTGAGTTCCTCCTTACACCAAGTGCAGCTGCTACATCCCTGCCCATCCCCTGCCCCACCTTTAAGGGCATCTTTGCTCTCACATCCCCAACACATCCCTCGACACAAAATCCCCTTCCATCACGAGGTGCCAATTTCATAAATCCAGCTGGGAGTGACTGACATCTTTTCTACACTGCTTGGTGAGAGGCAAGTCCCTCTCCTGTCCCTCTCAAACTCCTTTCTCTTTGCAGTGCTGGATTTTCCATCGTGGGACAGCACAGATGGGGGATTTGGGGTTTACCCACGGTGAGCAAATCCTGTACAGCAAAACAGGATGTTAAAGCAGACAGGGAAGATTCCAGGCAGCTTCAGGAGTTACCTGGTGGCTGTATTCCAGTCTCTTCCTCAGTTTTTCCCTGTCTCTGCCCAGCAACAAGGAAAAAAAAAAAAAAAAACAAATTAAGAGCTTCGATTCAAACACTTCACTCATTATAAAAACCCAAAGCAACCCCCCCATTTAAAAGCAAACACAATGCTCATTGTTTCAGCTAGATACAGTACAGCTCTAATTACTGTTTACTGAATTGAATTCTTCTGCATGAACCTACTTCTTCCAGGCTTAACTTCAAACAAGTTCAGATGAAGATTTATTTTTTAAAATGGGAAAAAAAACCCCCAAACTCCCAATTCTAGGATATCAGTCAGCATTAAAATTACCCATATCAGGTTTTTTTTTTCCACACACCTTAGCCAAGAATCCTCTGAAACAAAGAAATTCAGATATTCAGCTGCTTCAATGTGGACCTTGAAAGTAACAGTTACACAGACAAGGTCTCCTTCTGTAACATCCCAAACTATTCCTACACCGCCAATTCCTATGGAATTAGGAGTTTCCCATGGAACTCCTCAGAGCTGGCCTCGAGCCCCCGTTGCTGCACCGCTCTCCTGAGCAGTTTGGGAGTCTCCAGAACTCACTTTTTCTTGTAAGTTTTCTCGTAGGTCGGATGTATCAAATCGTCATCTTCCGGCTCCTCGGGCACGTTACAGTTCCTGAGTGAAGGAAGGGGAGGAGAAAACAAAACAAAACAAAAACACCACAACACAAAAGAGCTTAAAATCAGGTGAGAAACCAGGAGCAGGGTGTGGAGGCAGTGCCTGGAATGTGTCCTTACCGGAACTGCGGGTCGGGGTTGAGGGAGCAGTACCACTTCTCCGGCAGGTGCTCGATCCCGTCCGGCAGCTTCCGCCACTTGAGGCAGGCGTCGCACTGCACCCACGTCTGGTCTGGCTGCTTCCTGCCAGGGGGAAAAGGGAAAGGCTCCCTCTCAGGACTGGGTGTGAAACGACAGCACGCCAGGCGTGTAAAGCTCCTGGCGGTGGTTGGTACTCACTGGATCTCCTCAACCGGCGGAGCCAGCGGAAATTCCTCGTTCTTCTTCCTCTTCATTTCGTTCCAGTAATCGTTGAGCTTCTCTCCCAGGGCTGCTATTGTGAGTCTGAAAGGACAAGGTTTTAAAGGATCACCTTAAATAAGCCAATTCTAGCACAGAAAGAACCTTTAGAAACTCCAGTGACTGAAGAAGTGGAGGGGCTCGTGGGAAGAGAGTGTCTCCCCTCCTCTAGGGGCACGTGGTCAAAGCAGCCACCAAAGGAACAGAGAGAGAAACCTGACTGCTGGGACAGGAGGTGACAGGAACCAGCCCGGTCAGTCCCACTGTGGATACGTGGAGTGGGGAAAAACGTTCATGTTTGCAGTTGGGAAGGTGAGAAAAGGGAAGGAGACAAACCCAGAGGGTCATCAAACCTGACCAGTTAGCACCACCGAAGATAATGAGCAGAACCAAACCTGCTCGGTCACACTGACTGACTAATTATCAAGAAACTGCTGGAAAAGCAGGATTTTGCAGCTGCTAAGGATTAAACCTGAGGGTCTGGGATGTTTGGGAAGGGTCAGTGAACTCTGCCAACTGCAGGGGGAAGGAGGAGCAGGGAGGAACAAGGAGAGGGTAACACAAGGAAAAGGGATAAAAGGAGCTGGTTGAATATAAACCAGGTTTGCTCAGCACCCACGAGCTTTTATTCTTCCAATTTAGAGAAGAAGCACCTTTTATCATGCACTGCATCACAGTGAACAGCACTGCTGGGAGGGAAATGCAGATAAAAATACCTGTACTCATTTGTGTAGTCGAAGTCCTGTTTGTTGTGGGTTGGTTTGAGGAAGTTGCACTCGATGATCCCAACGACACCGACCCCCATGTTGTTCGCCTGCAGGAAACCAAGGTCTGTCAGGAAAACCACCACACATGCCAGGCCAGGACTGCAAGAGGCTGTCAGAGGTAATTATTAACCCCAGCTACACTAGATAAAAAAGAATTTCCAATATCCTCGTTTCCATCTGTGCCCCTTTTCTAAAAAGAGTGTTCCAGTGACAATTATTCCTCAAGATGTGAAAATATTGTGGAGCCTCGATTTCTTACCTTCAGCTGGCAGCCAACTCTTTCATAAGCTTTGATGAGCCTGTTTTTGTGGTACATCATTATTCCATAATGATCCTTGTTTCTGCAGTTAAACCCAAAAGTAATTCTGACCGTTTTGGCCTTTGGCCAGATATTAAGGAAAAAAAAACAGGTTAATCTCATGTAACATAAAAAATAAGGGTTACTGAGAGCTCAGTCTGGGTCCTGCAACTTTAGGTTAATTCCCTCAGTCTGTCTTTACAAAAAAAAAAAAAAAAAAGAAACAATCCAAAATAGCACAATGTAAATATTAAGCAAAGGATACATTCAGAAATTTGGGCCTGTAAATGTCCCGCTCGATGAAGGCCAAGCTTTTGGAAACCAGCTGCGTTTTCACTTTCTGTCCCCTCAGGATGATCTGCATGGTTGGCTTCAGGTACAAAATACTGCAGTAGGCCTGCAAAACATACATTGACATTAAAATCAAAACCATAAAGCCTCCAGCTCCCCCAAATAATCCCAGTTTTACCGACCCTCATACGCACCCGCAGGGAGTAGTCGCTTTCTGGAACGATCTGGTCCAGCCTCTCCTGTTTTTTATATCCTCTTTTGCCTGTTTCATCCAAGTCTTCTGGAATCCTGATGTCGTATCTATCCTTGTCGAAGTCAAACTCTGGTTTTTCGTTTTTATCTCTGAGAAATAAGATTTGAAAAATTATGGGGGGGGGGGGGGGGAAGAGGGAAAAGCTTATACAAGGTAAGATGTGGTGGTAGGTATCCCAAAGATGCAAAAAAATAACAGGGGAATTCCTCTGATCCATAGTGGTTTTCCCCAGAGATTTACTAAGAGTCACAAAGTTCACCTGTTCCTTTCTGATATCCCAGAAACACAAGTGAAGTGGCAATGAATTATATTATATATTAACTCTGAACAGGGAACTGCCACTGCTACAGCTGGTTAAAGATACATAAAAGCATCAGCACACAAGTCAAGGCCAGAAAATGCTGGAAACAATCCCACAGAGGCAAGGGGATAAGTAAGGTAAATACACCCAACTATTTACTTGCTCAGATTGCTGTTTATTTTATGATAAAACAATCAAGAAGCTCAGAAAGGTCCAGATTCCTCTAGAAGGACACTGCAGGCTCTGAGCTTTAAAATCCACTGTTTTCTGCCTGTACCTTCAAGTATTTTGTGTCTGAATTTCTACATTCATCATTTCAGAGGTCTGAGGGAACAGACTTGTAATTTTATCTATTTCAACTTTCCTTCTGGCAAAAGCAACAGGATCATGGCCCTTCATGCCAGCTGGAGTCCAGTTTGCCAGTTAGTGCCCTCAGCCTTATTCCACTAAAAATCAACCCCAAATATCCAGTTATTTAATATAATATCCAGTTATTCCACCAAAAAAAATCCCCAAATTCTTGCACATTTGCATACAATGAAAGAAAATGCAAACTAAATGAGAGATATCCTCATCTTACTTCCTAAGATTCCAAATGATGATCCTGGTTCCTTTTTTCCCCATGATGGCATCGAGCTCTGCCAGCAGTTTCTCCTCAGTGGAAAACAAGGAATGTGTCAGGATGGCCTTGAGGCTGTTCTTGGATTCTGCTGGGTCACTGATCTGTCGTGGGCACCGAGTCAAGGACAGGGACCAGCAATGAACTGGAGCTTTCAGAACATCGGGAAGCGTCTGCACTCCCTTCCCGGCTTCTCATTCCTGATTCCAAGAGATTATAAACTCGAGAGCCTGGTGCTGCTAAGGCAGAATTCCTTTGGGGCAGTGCTGGGGACAGCTCCTCCACAGACATTCCATAAACAAGGATTTCCTGAGCTTTAATTCACTTGAACTCCTCAAGCCCCTCCTTGACAGTCAATCATTTCCTTGTTACAAGGCATCGAACTTAATCTTCAGTTAAAGATAACTTAGACTTCCTTTTACTTAAACAGTCTTTGAAATAGTTACAAGACATCAGCATCAATCTTCATTAAACTTCTATTTAATCTTTGATGAATTTAGCTTTCTAGAGTGTGTTTTCATCTCTCATTGTGGCACGACTCATCATCCATCTCTGGTTAAAGATTAGACTCGGACTGCTTTCACTTCAACCATTCCCTCTTGATTTAGCTCTCCAGAGTGCAATGGTTTCCAAAACTAACCAAACTACAGCTGCACAGGTTGCTGCCTTTTTAATTCTTACTTTCCACTCATTTTTTAGCAGCGTTTAGGAAAGGGCTTCAGAGTTACAAAGTTCAAGCAGTTGGGGCAAACCCTAAAATTTTCAACCTTCTCAGGTTACAGCTGGGACCATCCCACCACAGCCTCTTTCATTCCACACCTCCCAGCTCTTCCTTAAAGGCTTTTAACCAAATCCCATCTCCCAGGGGATCTACTTTAGGGATATCACCCCCCCTCCCCCAAACTCCAAGACCGCGCTGGAAGGATATGCTGGTTGGTGAAGGTGACGATGGGCACCATGACGTGCTCGGCCTTGGTGGCCTCCAGGAAGGTCTGGGACAGGAGCCCCACGCTCATGGTGTCGCCGTTCTTGGTGAAGACGATGGCGTCCCTGCCCAGCCTCATGGAGCCCGACTTGAAGCCGTTGCCGTAGAGCCCCACGGGCACCCGCCCGTTCATCACCGACTTCTCGCTGAAGCCGAAGCTGCAACGCAGGAGAAAGTGGGAAACTCCAGGAACTCCAACCCCCTGCAGAACTCCCCAACCCCCCTCCCTCCCAGTCTGCAGGGATGGCCAAATTAGGCTTCGCACAACGAGGTCATCTCTTGGTTTAGGGATCAGGGGGCTCCTGTGCAATCAGCCACAGGAAAATCTGCTTCCATCTTTTGAGAAATCATCTGCCTGAAATCAGGTGTGAGCATTCTTATGGGATTTTAATAATTAACTTCACTAAAATAAGCCCCTAAACCTCTTTTTTTTTCCCCCTCTACTTGCTAGAAAATGTTTGATCTTCAAGTTTTTCTCATCAGTAGCTACGCTGAAAATAAAACAGGGAAGTGCATATGGAACATGGAATCGAGCGAGCTGTTAATGATGGCACCCAACACAGAAATAGCTGTTTGAATCCACGCCTGCTCAAGTTTAAATCTGCAGGCAGAGCAATCTTTTAAAGGATTTATATTTCTCCCTAAGGGACAAATTGGACAGAAACTTCTTTGTTAACTGTAGAAATGAAAGATCAGTCCCAACCCTACAGAATATTTGAAGATAAACAGAACAAGTCACGTTATCATTCATTCAATTTTCCACAAGACCTTCTGTTCTTAATACTCCAAAGGGTTGGAGCTGAATCTCCCTTTTTGCTTGTTTGCTAACCAAAAGTAAAGATGATAATAATAATAATAATAATAATCCTCTTTATCTTCACTAATGGGCACTACAGAGAGGCTGCAGAGTGTGTGGGAAGTTAAATGGGGAGGCTGAGAGAAAGGATCAAAGGAAACTGGGAGATCAAAGTTCCGTGACAAAGCTGTGTGGAAGTTTCCATGGCATTTGTCCGCTCTGGAGTCTCACTTGGATAATCACTGCCCTTCAGGAATGTTGAGTTTCTGACTCAAATGAGTGAACTACACCTGAGGAAAAGGAACAAGCTGAGAACTAAGAGAACCAGGAGCTGGAATTTCTACAGGAAGGGGTTCTCCACCTTAGCATTTTGTGCAGTTTCTCCGAGTTCATCCCGTTGCCATTGTCGGTGAACGTCAGGCAGATGTTGTCGTTGATGACGGTCTTGTCAATCCAGATCTGCTTTGCATTTACATCCGGGTCATAGGCATTATCTGCAGGAAAAGGAGGGAAAAAAAGGCTGGGACACTAGAGGTGGAAATTAAACAGTGTGAGTGTGGACATATTTTGAGGAGCTTCAGCTGTCAGTGTTCTAAATTTCCTCAAATCAAAACGTCAGAGTGAAGCAGCAGCATCCAAACCTGGTGAACCTCACCCAAACCCCAACACACAATGCCACAGAGATGACAGATGGTTATACATTATACATAATTATTATAATATGCATTTATTATTGTTATATAATAGTTATTGCGTATTGTTACAAATTATTATTATTATGCACAGAGACACAGAGGCAAGAAAATGTAAGTGGAGGCTCAGCCACGAGAATCGAAAATGAAACCAAGGCAGGTTTCTACTTTCCTTTCCTGCCCCCAAAGCAGCTGGTACAGTATTTACTTTCTCCCAGAGGGAATTACCGAGTGCTTCAGACTCAACTTTCTATTTACAGGTAGTGAAGGAGCTGCCACGAGTGAACCAGAAACTGGGGCTGCACAAACCTTCCCTGGCAGCAAATCCACTTCAAATCTCACCTGCCCTGACAACACTTCCCCTCATCCTGGAATTCCTGAGAGGGGAGAGCCCAGGGAGGAAGGAAGGGTGGGATATGATGGCACAACTGCCTCATTGCCTGATTTGCAGGTTCAGCTGAGGGTTAATAAATAATTAAATAAACAAACAGCTCAAGCCCATAAAAGGGAATCAATCACAGCTTTGGGAGGCTCCTTCCCACAAACATTCAGTGCCAATTGTATCCACAGTGAAAAACTCCATAAAATGTATTTCAGCATCAACAGCAAAGGACATTTCAGGTACAACTGACAGTTTGGAAGGATTTGGGGTGTTAAAGAAATGACTTGACATGTTGTTACCCCCAAAACAGCCACGTGGTTCTGGTTTCCTCCTCTGTGGCAGCTCTGGCCTTATCTGGGTAAAAAACCTCCCATTTTCTTTTGTTAGGTTAATTTTCTAGGGAAGGGAAGGGCAGGAATGTGTGACCAGAACAGTTGTTCCCTTTGGCAGCAGCAAACTCCTCAACAAACTTGGCAAGTCCTCCCAAGCCACACCTTCATTTTGAGGAACCTGTTGAATAAATCTGCTACTCATTCCCTACCCTACGTGGAAAAGAGGAACCCTGAAGGGATCCAATCAGCTGCTACTCAAAATCAAAGGCAAGAAAATCACCAACACAGGAAAGAAAAAAATCAACCTGACCATAACAAAAAAAAAAAAACAAGGTGCAAGATTCTGAGAAATCACAGGATCAACTTCTTCCCCTCCCTGCCTGAAAGACAAAGGTTTTGTGACAGGAAAGTGAAATATTTCAAGCTCTTGGTGCACCTACCTATGAGCTCTGCAACTGCACTGAAGGGCCAGGTGTGACTGGTGGAGTTGGTGTGCAAGAACTTGGGGCAAAGCTGAAAGAAACCACAAACAAAGGGCATCAGTTTGTGCTCCCCGACCACACCCGGGCAGAAAAACGGGTTAAATAAAGGAAATTCAGTGAAGCTGTTTCGTACAACACTACAAAAGGCTGTAATTTAATTCACTTTTTGGATATTGGCAGGTTAATACCTTTTCAAGGGGCTGTTCACACAGCTCATGGAGGTGACAATCAGCACAGTCCCACATGGTGCTCTGAGAGCGGGTGACATTGTCAGCCCATCGACGTCTCTTCATCTTTTTAAAAACAATTATTGCTGTGTAATGATGCCAGAGCTCACAGAAAACACCAAAGCCTCAGCAGCACAAGCTCTCAGATGTTAAAACCTCATTCCTTAAGTCAGGGCTCTTAGAACTTAAACCCAACTAGGAGCAGCACCCAACACCCTCCAGGATTTACTGACCCTTTGCCCACAGTGACCAAAACCACCTCTCAGACCCTCTTAAATTTGTTCTTGGAGCACTTTGATCTCATACATTTTACCCTCATTTGTGAGCAGAAGCAACCCAAGGCATACCCACTGCCAGAACTGGATGAGGATATGCAAATAAAGTCCTGATTATGGGATGTGTCTTAAGAGATTTCAGTGACCAAAGCACTCCCAGGTAACTCAGGAAAGCTGAGGTTTACATATATTGCCCTAGATCTAAAGACTGGGAAAACCAGAATTAATTATCCATGGGAGTCAAGGGCTCATCCATGCAATGTTTGGAGCAAGATCTTCTTAATCTTTACAGAATTAATCTTTACAGAACTACTCGCTGACAACCACTTTTCTGCAGCTAATAAAGTCTAAATAAAAGCAAGGAAAAATAAATACAGTCTAAACAAAAGCAAGACCACTTCAAATCTCCAAGTTCGTTTCCCACTGAAAAGGAATAATGCCAAAAGCAGATTCCAGAGCCACAAAGCAGGTTCCAGAGTGGGAGGACGGTCAGAGCAGCCCCAGTTCAGATCAGCAGGAGCTGCCAAGAAGCATCACCTCGATCCCGAGGTCACAGGAGCACATGACACACTTCCAACTGCAACTTAATCCCTGCATTTCTCCTCCCCGGGGAGGCAGAGCGCAAGTGAGAACACACACCACGTCCTTCCCAGCCATCTGTGCTTCCCAAACTCCAGATTTACGAACCCTGCTCCACCGAGCCCCGACGGAGACATGCAAATAACTGAGAGACCAAAAGAAAATTCCCATTCCAAAGGATCTTTTGAGTTCTTCCTCTGCCACCCAGGAGCTCAGGGGATCCCAGGATCCCTGTGTTCATTCCCTGGGACCGTTTGCTCCTCTCTTTCATAAACTCCACGATTAAAACACACAAGAAACATGGTGAGGTTTGGGGTTTTTTTTTGCCTGAAATCCCTCCTTGTCAAAACAAACCCACAGACACTTTAAAAAAGCCCAGCCCACCACAGGGACACAGATCCAGGCATTTGGCAACTGCTGAAATAGTGGAATACTCCAACCACACAGGAAGCAGAGTGGGAATGCTGGATTTACTGCAGCGTTGGAGCTGCATGGACTTGGGAAAAAGTCCTGGCTCTGCCAGAGGCACAAACCCACACTTGGGAATGGCACAGGATCGCTGGGGCTGGAAAATCAGACAGGAAGAACCTCAGTGTCACCAGCACTGACATCACCACCGAGAAGTCCCTTTTTTCCTGGGAAACAAAACACGTAAACAGAAAGAAAACCCCACCACATTCACCCCATTCCACCCCCTGCCATGGGCAGGAACACCTTCCACTGTATCCCAGGTTGCTCCAAACCCCCACCCAACCTGGCCCGGATCCTGTCAGGCACCCAAACAAGGGCACACAGCAACATCAGATTTAAGAAAAAAACAAAGCACAGTGATTTACAGGCCGTTATTTTTGCAGTTTTCAGAGCACACCCAGCTGTCAGCAACCACTCCCTGATTCCTGATGAACTCACCAGGAAATATTTCAGTCCATTTGGCCCCTTCCACTTCATTCATCAGGGCACCACTTTAATTAGCTCATGAATAATTGAGGTTCAGTAAGAGTTTGTCCCCTGGTGAAAACTCACTTCGACAATCCCGTTGCTCTGCCCACTGAGCCAAAAATACTTCGGTACTAATTGTGTTTTGTTTAGTAATTTCATTCCTTTCTCCCGAGACCAAGTGCAGCCAAATTCCTTCTGGAGATGCAACCAAACCTCCCCCTCCTTCCAACTGTGCAAACTTGAAAGGCAAAACTGCCCCGACAAGAGCGGCTCAAACAGTTAAAACCAGCAGATATTTACGGATAAACAGGTTCTCTCTCCAAAACGATGATCCCAGAATCCCAGAGGATGGAAAAGAGCTCCAAGGTCATGGATCCTCCCTGTGCCCCATCCCCACCTTGTCCCCCAGAGCACCGAGAGTCACGGCCAGTCCTTGGACACCTGCAGGGCTGGGCACTCCAAACCTCCCTGGGCAGCCCCTGCCAAGGCCTCACCACCCTTGCCAGCAACAAATTCCTCCTGAAAACTTCCTGGAGTTTCCTCTCCTCTCCCTCCCAGGCTGCTCCACGCCAGGTCCACGACTGTGCAAGGATCCACAGCGGGCGATGGGCCCAAATTAAAAATCACTCCTAAAATATTAACCTGGATCACTTCCCTGATCCGACTCATCTCGCAACCGACCCAAACTTTCACCAGAGCAACAGCAGGAGACAAATTCCAGCGTGGGAACGACTTCCCAGGCCCTCCCTCCCTCCCTCTGCCTGTGCTTCTGAAACTCCGGGAAATACTTTGCATTTCCAAAGAGCAGGAGAGGCTGTAACCACCACCCCCCTCGTTCCCCGGGTCACAAAGCCTTTCCCAAACCTGCTCGAAGCCGTATCAGCTGCTGCACTGGGGCAAAAAAACCTAGAGGAGCCCCAGCTTTCACTGGGAACCCACGGAATGCAAATTCTCAGCCACCCCTGGGACAGGCAAAACCAAAGAGCAGCCTAAAAATAAGTCAGGAAGTTGCCAAGAGCACCATTTTCAGCCCCAGTGTCTCACTTTTACCTCCGAGAGCTCACTGATTTCAACCTGAGAACCACTGTCAACTCTGGCTAGTGTTTGCAGTTGTTTTGCAAACATTACTTTACATGATTATTAATTCTTTTTTCCCCCCTCAAGAAGTAACATGTCAAAAGCTTTAGATAAAGGAGGAGGAGAACACTGCTCTAATAAAACACCAGACAGAGTGTGGCTTTCAAACACAGGAATTAAAGGGCCTGGAACGAAAGTGCAAGTTCTGAACTTCAAGCAGGTGACGTTTATAATTCACCTCTAAAGTCGTGGTGAATTATATTCAGGTATTCGTATTTAACATCAAATTTATATTCAGGTAATACGAATTTATATTCAGGCAGTGTACATATATATTAAGGTAATATAATTTCAGTCAGAAGTTGGGACTCAGTGCTCTTGGAGGTCTTTTCCACCTTAAACGATCGTGCAGTTTAAGCAGTGCTGAGAACGTACTGATGTACCTTTTGCACTCCAAAATTTAATGAGTCACTCACTGCAGTGCTCCTGCTTATTTCTATTCTATTATTCCCTAATTAAGGCGATGAGCCAGGCGTTTGTAAACATAGGCGAGACTTACAGGCCCCGAGGGCTGAAGCCAAGAAAGGCTTGGGAAAAAAAAAAAAACCCTCCCGTTTCACCAAACCGAAAGAGTCGCTTTAACTTCATTTCTATCGGCACAAACAGGGCAACGACCGACTGGCCACAGCAGGAGGGCAACAGCGGTGGAAAGCACGACCC
>NW_020956960.1:20702-22375 GCF_003031625.1 Empidonax traillii
CCAGCTGTGCCAGGGGAGGCTCAGGTTGGCCAGGAGGAGGAATTTGTTGCTGGCAAGGGTGGTCAGGCCTTGGCAGGGGCTGCCCAGGGAGGTTTGGAGTGCCCAGCCCTGCAGGTGTCCAAGGCAGGCCTGGCCGTGGCACTCAGTGCTCTGGGCTGGGGGACAAGGTGGGGATGGGGCACAGGGGGGATCCATGGGCTGGGAGGGCTTTTCCAACCTCTGGGAGCCAGACAAAAATTCAAGTCAGTGAGTGAGCAGCGAAGAGAGTCTGAAGAATAAGAATTGCATTCGAAAAGGTATTTCAAAATAATGTTTAATATTATTAGAAGAAGTACATTCATAGATAGTTTCAGATACATCACTTAAATGCTCCACGTGTCAAGCCCTGGGTTGCACCTAGTACCTTTTTTTCTTTCAGGAAAATCAAATCCTTTGGATATTTGAAAAGCCTCCCTCTGTGGGGAGCGAAACAGAGCCAGGTTTTAAAAGGATGAACTAGGAGAGGGTTGGTACCACGCTCTGGGAGATGCTCTGTTGATGTTGAGCCTGTTCTGTCCTGCTGACTGTTCTAAAGCAAGAGATAGTGGGAATGTGCTTTAAACAATCTATAAATAAAGATAAGGTGGGCATCTGAAGGAGATACCAAGGCCATGAGTCAGGAGGCTTTGCAAGCTCCAGAAACTAAGAAAGCTGAGAAGTTCAGGCGAGGAACAAACGACCACCCAAAAGACGATTCTAGAAGACCCTGCCTCGAGCTCCGCCCACCAGCCCAGGTTGCTCCAAGTTTATCCAACCTGGCCTTGGACATTCCCAGGGATCCAGGGGCAGCCACAGCTTCTCTGGGCAACCTGGGCCAGGGCCTGCCCACCCTCATCCCATCAGGATTTTCAGGGAAATATCCAAGTATGGAATGCAAAAGCAGCAGAAAGCTGGAAGTAAAACTACCAAATCATCCTGAGTCTCGAGAAAATAATCTATAAAAACTGTTGGGGATGTGTCGGTAACGGACACAAAGGTTTCAGAAAATAACCTGCTCCAAAATTCAAGTAATGCCTTCATAGGGTAGCTCATCCCAACAGCACTGGAGATCATTAATAAATTAAATCCCTAGAAATAATTCACATTCTCAGTGACCGCACAATACCACACCTCAGTCTATCCCTTTCCTTAACAGTAAAAATGCAAAGAGTTTATTTACATTTAGCACAAACCCACCCCAGTATCAGCAGAGTAAAACGTGTTCCCTTATTTTAATTTATCACCCCTGGGTGAAAACGTCGTCTCTCTGCAGGTCAAACCCGCTGCAGAGAACCCTCCCACGTTTGTTGGGTGAGTTTTGCAAAAAGAAATCCAGCTGACACCAAACCACGCATTTCCCACCTGGGAACAGCCAAATACATTCTTTTGTACAAAAAGTGGCCCTAAAGACAAAAAAAAAAGACTATTATTTTCCTTTTCACGAAGCTGCTGAATACAGAAATTTATATTTTTTACAGATTTATCTCCATTTGGTTGCATTTCCGAAGTTGCAAAGTGGCCTGAGTCACTGAAAGGACAAAGCTGCTTTTTTTTTTTTTTTTTTTTTTTTTTTTAAATTTAAAAACCTGAATGATCATATTGTAACCAACTTGTCAAAATCAAAAAGCCCTCGAGCAACGCTAATTACAAAATGT
>NW_020956960.1:22624-31115 GCF_003031625.1 Empidonax traillii
AGATTTATCTCCATTTGGTTGCATTTCCGAAGTTGCAAAGTGGCCTGAGTCACTGAAAGGACAAAGCTGCTTTTTTTTTTTTTTTTTTTTTTTTTTTTAAATTTAAAAACCTGAATGATCATATTGTAACCAACTTGTCAAAATCAAAAAGCCCTCGAGCAACGCTAATTACAAAATGTTACAGCATTGGGTTTGCCTTTTATGCACGTTTTTATTTAGGAATTGCTAAGCCTGGAGGATGCTGTCATAGCACAGGGCTGAAAGGTAAGGCTGCTCGATGTAGGAGCCTTAGGAAAATCCATCTGCTTGTGGAACTTGGGTGATTTGTTGGGAATTTGGGTAAATTTTAGGCCAAATCCAAGGGCTTTTAACCTCAGGGAATGAGTGATCTGCAAACTGATTGTACACTGCCATGCAAAACTAGCTTTTTCTCACCTCTATCTTCAGAACATGGGTTCCAAAAGCAGCTGAAAACACTTCCTGGAGGAGTTTCCGGGGCCACTGCTACTTTCACCGAGTCAAAAATATCCTCCCCTTATTTACAAAACGCCTTTAAATCCTCCCCAAAAAAGGAAAACCAAGGAAAATACAGTAACTCTAATAAATTACCACCAAGCTGCACATTCCCCCCGCCTTCCCCAACCTCCCCACCACAGGAACTCCAGATTCCTGCTTTTTTTTAACACCAACTCCTGCATTACTGGAGAGCGCTCCCAAAGCTGGGGGGAATAATAAAAAAAAAAAAGGAATTGCAGCGAAGCTTTCCCTCGTTTTGCTGTTTTCCCACCGCCATCCAAGCGTCCCAACACGTGGCTCAACCTTCCATGTTTTCCAGGAAGTCACATTCCACGCTGTCTTCCAGCTGCTCCAAGATCTTGGTGCTGTTGTTTCCAACAAAGTCCACGGAGGCAGCTGGGGAAGAAGGGTGGGAATTTTGGGACTGGCTGCTGTTGGCTGTAAATGCCCGGCACAGGGTGTGGAAGAAGGGCACGAGCTGGGTGATGCTGGACACGGAGCGCAGGGTCAGCAGGGGGAATCTGTGCTTCTTGGGAATTCCCTCGGTGTGGTTGGGTTCCTGGGAGCAAAAATAAGGAGATTTATTTACTAAAGGTCGTGTCAGAGAGGAGTTGTTTCCACTGGGGGTTGTGG
Source organism: Empidonax traillii (assembly GCF_003031625.1). NCBI lineage: Eukaryota > Metazoa > Chordata > Aves > Passeriformes > Tyrannidae > Empidonax > Empidonax traillii. The sequence continues at coordinate 23,774 of NW_020956960.1, forward strand.
GAAGATTTAAGGGAGAAACAGGATAACTGCCTCTTGTTGCCTTCCCCTCACAAGCAGTTTGACATCTGAAAGATCTGTGAAAGCAGATGGTTTTTAAAAGCCTCGTGAATTTTAGTGGAATCTCATGGAATCACATGGTTTGGGTTGGAAAGGGACCTCAAAGATCTTCTAATTCCAATCCTAACAGGCAGGGACACCTTCCACGATCCCAGGTCGCTCCAGCCTGGCCTTGGACACTTCCAGGGATCCAGAGGCAGCCACAGCTTCTCTGGGCAACCTGTGCCAGGGCCTGCCCACCCTCCCAGGGAGGAAATAATACCTAAAAATCTGTTGCATAACTTAAAATCTTGTCACTTGTTTAGGAAAGTAAATGAACGGATTAAAAAAATTAAAAAGAAAAGAAAGGTTTCTTTACCCTGTATTTCATCTTGAGCAGATCCATGATCCTCACAATGTGTGGTCTGCATTCCTGATGGTTTTCCACCAGGTGAGAGGTCACAGGACATGATTCCGTGTCCACCTCTGGGACAAAAGCCCACTTGTACCTGAAAGAAGATCCCTGGATGAGAAGAACATCCCTGTTTGGATCATACCCAGGCACAGCCCTGGTTTCTCTCCAGAATTTGTCTTCTAGTTCATAACTACCCTGTCAGGATTGAAACGCAACCACCCCCACAACATTCCCACGTGGCTCCTCCCAGTTTTCCCAGGTTAGAATCCTCCCGTTCTGCCACCGTTAAAACCTCTGAAATTCCTTGGAATCCAAACCATTTCCCCACTCCAAGGCTGGGGTGGGATTCAGCCACACCCGAGGAGGAGGAGGAGGAGTTTGGAAAGCAGGGAATCCTCTCCCGCCTCCTCCCTCGGCTTTTCCAAGCTCGGCCTTACATTTGGAAGAGGTGCATCCTGTCGGGGGGGAAGGAGAGCGCCGTGTCCAGGAATTTACAGGCTGCCAGGTAGAGGGACAGCTCGTTGTGCTGGATGTCACCCCCACCGGCGTCCCCCGCCCTCTGCCTGCTCGTCCTGCTGCTGCTCCTGCGCCCAAAGGTGGAAATGGTCATTAAAATATAAATCCACGGCAGGTTTTCCATCGGCATTTACAAAAACAAGCACGTGCACAGCTGGTTTTGTTCGGTAGGAGGTTGTAGGAGAGGAATGGTGGGATTAATAGGAAAGGCTGGTAGAAGGAAAATAATCTAAAATATATCAAAAAAGGGGCAATATGTTAAAATATTCAAATGCTGACTTGGCATTTTAATCTTATATTTGCTTGCAATTAATAATTGTATATATATTTTTAAAAATATATAATATATATGGTATATATTATATATATTTTTAAATATATATAATATATATAGTATATATATATATAATATATATTTTTAAATATATATAATATATATAGTATATATATACTATGTATATACTATATATAATATATAAATATATATTTATATATTAAATATGTATTTATATTAATTATTAAATTACTTTTTATCTTACTATAAATTATATAATAATAAATAATATAATAAATAATAAAATTAACAAATACATAAGAAATAATAAAATAACTTATATTAAAATAAAAATATTTTTATATCTTTTTATATTAATATTAAATATATACTTTAAAGCATATCGCAATTTTAGATAACATAATAAATAAAATTTAATATAAAAACGGTATATAATTTTATATAGTTGTTATATAATTATAATTATATAATTATTATTACAATTCCTCTATATAATTATACAAATTAAATTGTATATATTTTATATAAAATAAAAATTATTATATAAAATATATTAAAATTATTTATATTTTATATACAATTATATAAATATATAGCTATAGTAATGATATAATTCAGAATATAAAATAATCCTAAACTCTGACTCATCAGCACCAGAAATATAAAAGTGCAACACCAAAAAATCCTGTTGGCTCCTCCCTATTCCAGAGAATTAATGAATTAATTATGGAAGAAATTAAAACTGGCAGATACAGAACATGCAGCTCTCACAATTTCTCTCTCAGACAAACGACAACACTCACTTTGATGGTTCCTCCTCCTCAGTCAGATCTTCTTCCAGCTGTAGGAATGTCTGGATCTTCAAAGGAATAAATTATTTATGGGGATGCTGAAATGTTCACACAACTCCATCCCAACCAACAGGGACGTTTCCCTGACTCTGAGTTTACCTTTATGACTCGTAACCAATTAATAAATCAGCCAAGACATTCAATTATCAACAGCAAAACAAATCCAAAAGCGATTTCCCAATGAATACGTTAATTTTTTTAACCCCAAATTATCTGACCAATGTAAAAAAAAACTATGAAAACATTTCCAAACAGGGAGGAGGAGGAAAAAGGTGAACTGGGGAAAACCCCCCCCCACTGATTAGTTTGGAATGACTCCCTGCTCCTTACCAGTTCTGTCACCATAATTGGCCAGAGCGAGGTGAGATGCTGAGGAGAAATCCTCAGCAGGAGAACCCTGAAGAAGAGGAACATCTGGGCAGCCACCAGAGAGGTCTGGCCCACGCGCAGGTTCTCCGTCAGTCGTTCTGGAGGGAACGTAAAGAGTGGAAAAAAAACCTGAAAGAAAAGTTTTCTGGAACTTGGGAAAGAAAAAAATGTGGAATCGCAGAATGGGTTGTGTTGGAAGGGATCACAAAGATCTTCTAATTCCAATCCCCACGGGCAGGGGATTCACTAGTCCAGGTTGCTCCAAGTTTATCCAACCTGGCCTTGGACACTTCCAGGGATCCAGGGGCAGCCACAGCTTCTCTGGGAATTCTATCCCAGCCCCTCCTCACCCTCCCAGCCAGGAATTCCTTCCCAATATCCCATCTAACCCTGCCCTCCTTCAGCTTGAGGCCATTTCCCTTGTCCTGTCACTCCAGGCCCTTGGGAAAGGTCCTTCTTCCCCAAAATGTTTGGTTTGTCATCAGTTGTGGGCTGAGCCCTTTACATTCTATGAACAAAACTGGGATTCAGACAAAGCCTGAAGCTGTGGTGGGTTTCTAGTGCACAAAATTTGGTCAAAACTGACTTTTAAAGAGAAAAACAACAGCTCAGGAGTGGCTGGAAGGTTGCCACAAAATAATCACGTTTCCAGACCACAGGTCTTGAGATGCAGATTCCTGTCTCTCCTTAATTAGATAATTTATTTGCTAGAATTTAAGAGACTGATAACTTCTATTAAAAATTAGGAAAAAATGGAAGTATGTGTTAGAAAATAGGTGACATTCCTTTCTTCCAGACTTTCTATCACAGAATGATTTGGGTTGGAAGGGTCATTAAAGATCATCCAATCCAACCCCCTGCCACGGGCAGGGACACCTTCCACCAGCCCAGGTCTCTCCAACCTGGCCTTGGACACTTCCAGGGATCCAGGGGCAGCCACAGCTTCTCTGGGCCAAGGGATCTGAGTTCCAGCAGGCAGGAAAAGGCAGTGGGATGGCAGATCTCACCCTGGATCAGGGGCAGGTACAGGTGGTACTGGTCGGTCTCCCCGCTGAAGACGGCAAACGCCTGGCGCTTCAGCAGCATGGCCTTCTGCTCACAGCTGGGGTACAGCTTCAGGGCACTGCTCTGCATGTCTGGGACAGAGAGAACAGTTATCACCTGCCATGCCTGTGTTTGGGGCTGAAAATAATCCCTGAAATCGAAGAAGAAAAATCTCTGGGTTTGGGTCTGCTGATGGCGAATTCACCTCGCCCTGCAAACCTTCACTATCCTTTTAAAAGGGCTGGAAAAGAGGTGAAAGCTGCTTGGGGTAAATTTAAGGTGTGTTATCCCACCCTTTCCCCAGGTTCTATTCCTCCACACTCTCCCCAAGCCCGAATTAGAGGTCAAAGCACATGACTCCAAGGTTTTCTGCACGGGCTCGTGCCAGCTACGGACACCTGCAGGCTTTGGCAAAGTCTCCTCCTGGGAAAGGTCACGCTTGAGCAACTCAAAATTAGGGCAAAACGTGAATGCAGGAGCCCAGCACGAGCATTCCTGCAACAAAACCACTTCTGGTGTGTCTTAGACGTGACCAAAATACAGATTTAACTCAGCGCAGGCAATAAAGTTGACAATATGGTCAATGAGGCTGAATCAGCAGTGTCAGGGTTTTGTTGCTCCATCGGGATATTGAAAATGCACCTGACACCTCAAACGCAAATGGATCCCAAACTGCAGCAGAGGGGAGCTCTCAGCAGCTGGTACTTACTCATCAAGTCTTTAAACATGGTTTTCTCGTGAGTCAGCAGATGGTCAATAATGGACCTCCAGCTGCGGGGGAGGAAGGAGGGGTTAGATAATCAGGGAAAGCTTTGGAATGGGTTCACCTGGGGAAAGGTGCTTGGGAGTGCTACAATCCCAGGTCTTACTGACTGCATGAAGTGTCCATCTGGAAAAAAGAGGGATCCATGTACAACTCCAGCACTTCTTTTTTCCAGGCTCGCTTGGTGTAGGCGTAGCCGCTCAAGGAGCTGAGGAGCTGAGCACCAGCACGGAAACTGGGAACGTTGTAGGCACTGGGGGAAGAGGGGAAAATGATTAATAGGTATTTTTTTAAAGTAAAGTTTATGTTTATAGAAAATAAAAACTTGGGACGGTGGTTTTAAGCTGCCAGAGGGCGGGGTTAGGTGGGATATTGGGAAGGAGTTGCTGGCTGGGAGGGTGGGGAAGTGCTGGGATAGAATTCCCAGAGAAGCTGTGGCTGCCCCTGGATCCCTGGAAGTGTCCAAGGCCAGGTTGGAGCGACCTGGGCTGGTGGAAGGTGTCCCTGCCCATGGCAGGGGGTGGCACTGGATGATTTTTAAGGTCCCTTCCAACCCAAAGCATTCCCTGATTCTAAGACCTGTGTGTCCACTGGCTGGGAAGTGGGAGCAGCAGGAGCTGGGCAGATCAAAGCAGTTTGGGCAAAAGCAACTCCCAGTGTGGGGAGGTATTTCCACACTGGAACACATCACAGCAAACAGTCCAGCCTGTCTCCACTACAGGTGTGAATCAAAATTTCCCTCCAAACCCAAATTTCCAGTGCACTTTGAATCCTTGGCAGCAGAACCCTGGAAAAGCCCAGAGGGAAAGGGCAGAGGGAGCCTCACCTGTGGTTGCGCAGGTAAGGGAAGACGTAGTAGAGCAAACGGGAGATGAGCGGCACGGCCTTGTCCTTCTCATCACTCCTGTAAACCATGTCCAGGAGAGAAGCAAGGACCTCAAAAAAGGAAAAGAACATCTCTCTGAACCCAAAGTTGGCATTTCTGGGCAAAGGGGGGGGAACACGTTCTAGTTTTGGGACATTTGATCTGCCTGGAAAACTTCATGTTTACTCAGGTAAATTAAACTGCTTAATAACATCAAAGCTTAATAATATCCAAAACCCCACCTCTGCTAAATAATATCAAAGCCACCCCCACAGATGAGAGGGCCCTGCTTACCTCTGCAAGGAGAGAAAGGGCTTGGACGCTGTAGATTGAAGGAGCAGAGGCAGAAACCATTGAAGATGGTGCCACTGATGTATCTGAAAGAGGCAAAATAATTCAGTGTTCTCTTCAGGTATGTCCAGATCTCGCTGCTTCCTAATTTGCCTCCCAAACAGAACTGTTGTTTGCACATTGGTACCGCAGTGAAATGTAAATTCCTGCAAGGCCACACACCATCAAACACCTCGGGCTCTTCAAGGCCTCCAGCAGGGGAGAAAAAGGGAGCAGGAAGTCAAGAGAAAAGCACTTTACCATTCACATCGTCCACGTTGAAGTCGTCTGGCAAAATCTGAGGCTGAGCCTTCACTTCCAAATTCCTGCTCAGCCAACTGGTCTGTTCCAGGGAGGAGCCAGCCACAGTCCCTACGGCCTCCAAGATTTTTTGGGTCACCTCCTGTAAGGTGACCAGAAGAAGTGGCATCAGGTGGGCACTGTCATCACTTGGCATATTTAATCCCCAGAGCCAAAACTGCAGCCACAGAAGTGGCGCTTGAAGTGTTGTGGTGAAATCACCACCGGGACAGGAGGGAAAATCCTGCTCTGCCCCACCCCTTCTTTGCACAGCAGGTGAGCTCAGAGTCATCTCCACTGCCAAACACCCCTGGGAGCTTCAAGGCTAATTAGGGAGCTAATTATTTTCCTGGAGAGCTCTGAGATTTCAATATCGACACACAGGAGATGGACTCGCGACATCACACTTGTGTTATGACTCCAGTTCTGAGAGAGATCATAAAACCAGCCAGGCAGAAGAGCTTTGAAAAGCTCGTGGTTTCACACAACATTTGGACCAAAATTTTGTTGGTCCCTCCTGTCTGAGCCTCCCACGTTTACCAGGCCTCAGCCAAAATTGGGTGGATGCATATCCAGGCATTCCCAAAATCACAGGGGAAGTTTCAGACACAAAGGACAGGTCAGGCCATCTCCACTTTCACTCAGATGTCCAGAGTCAGGAACTGAAAGGTGAACATTTCTCCACTGTACCTGCAAGTCTTTTTGGTCTTTTTTGTTTTCCAGACTGGGTGTCCTGGTCACAAAGTCATTCAGGGTGCTGTGGGAAAAACCAATTCCCTCCAGGTTAGTGGCTGTAAATGCCTGTCAAGGCACCCCCAAATTTTCTCTCTCCCACAGTACCTGAGCAGAAGGAAGTGGCCAGGAGGAGCCAAGTTCAACTGCACAGACTCTTTGAGGAGCCCTAACAAGGGCTGGAAGTTCTCCTGCAGGGCTGAGACAGGCAGCCTGCCAAAAAAACGACACCAAAACCACGCCTGAGTGTTCGGTTCTACTGAATTTAGAAGTTCTCTGTCCATTCACTGGGCAGCACAGAACAGGTGAGGAGAAAGGTCATAAAAAAATCATAGAGATGTGGAATGGTTTGGGTTGGAAGGGACCTTAAAAATCAACCAGTTCCAACCTGGATGGGCAGGGACAACTTCTACCAGCACAGGTTGCTCCAACCTGGCCTTGGACACTTGCAGGGATCCAGAGGCAGCCACAGCTTCTCTGGGTAATCTGAGCCTCCCCACCCTCCTAGGAAGGATTACTTTGTAATATCCAATCTATCCCTACTGTCTGTCAGTCTGAATCTATTCCCCCTTGTCCTGTCCCTCCAGCCCTTGGAAATAGTCTCTCTCCACCTTTCCTGGAGCCCCTTCAGGCCCTGCAAGGCCACACTCAGGTCCCCCCAAAGCTTCTCTTGTCCAGCTGAACAATCCCAGCTGTGCCAGCCTTTCCTCCCAGCAGAGCTGCTCCAGCCCTGGGATCCTCTTGGTGCCTCCTCTGGGCTCTCTCCAGCAGCTCCATGTGCTCCCTGTGCTGTTCCCAGGGCTGGAGCAGCTCTGCAGGGGGGTCT
>NW_020956960.1:31395-39416 GCF_003031625.1 Empidonax traillii
AAATAGTCTCTCTCCACCTTTCCTGGAGCCCCTTCAGGCCCTGCAAGGCCACACTCAGGTCCCCCCAAAGCTTCTCTTGTCCAGCTGAACAATCCCAGCTGTGCCAGCCTTTCCTCCCAGCAGAGCTGCTCCAGCCCTGGGATCCTCTTGGTGCCTCCTCTGGGCTCTCTCCAGCAGCTCCATGTGCTCCCTGTGCTGTTCCCAGGGCTGGAGCAGCTCTGCAGGGGGGTCTCACCTGAGAGGGGGCAGAGGGGCAGAATCCCCTCCCTAGAACAAGCAGTCAGGCTTGTGATCTGCTCTATCTGACATGATCTTGCCTTGCTTTTATAAACACTTGCAAGAAGAATGCACTTTTCCACCTCAAAACTATCAAGAGTCAAACAGAAAATTCTCCCTTGCAGTGACTGAGTTACCTCTGAATGAAGGCATAACTGAACTGCAGCATCGGGATGTCCACGAGAGAAGACTTCTGGAAAACAAAGAGCAGAACCAGAATTGTTTGCCATCAGAAAGAAAATGAAGGTGCAGGCTGTGCAATATTTGTGTTCAGTGGTTTTAACACGGCCTTCAAGTGAAGCCAAGAGATAGTCCAAAGTATCTGCACAGCAGCACAGGACAGAAATGCCTCACTGAGCAATCAGTGAGCCACAAATCTGCAGCAGTTTCCCAAAAATGTCACCACCCTCAGCACTGGAGGCTCCCACACCTTTTTCATTGCCAGCAACTGTGGAATCACAGAATGGTTTGGGTTAGAAGGGACCTCAAAGATCTTCCAGTTCCAGCTTCTTGCCACGGGCAGGGACACCTTCCACCAGCCCAGGGTGCTCCAACCTGGCCTTGGACACTTCCAGGGATCCAGGGACAGCCACAGCTTCTCTGGGAATTCTATGCCAGCCCCTCCCCACCCTCCCAGCCACTGCCCCCTGCCCTGTCACCATCTCCTCAGTAGTGATGTTCTGAAGAACCTTCTTACCCCGAGGGAACAAATCACAGAAACCCAAGTTCTGGAAAACAAAACTTATTCAGGAGCAACAGAGAATCCCACACTTAAAAGAAAAACCTTCTAACAGTGCTGAGCAGACACACTGGGACAGATCCAGAAGAGAATACAGGAAGAAAATGGAATTATCTCCGTGGTTACCTCTTCACCCTTGATCTGTGCCGGTTTCTTGACCACCTCTTTGATGAGATGTAAAATAGTGTCAATTTTCAGCGTGTTGAGGGCACAGATTAAGTCCACAAGAATCAGCTGAGATGCACTGGCCACTGGAAGAATCTGACAAAAGAAGACAAAGCAGAAGACAAAGCCCTCAGAGCCCCGGGCCACACAAACCAGCTCTTTGTGTGATTACCCAAACACCAAAACTTATGCAAAATGTGAATTACAGAAGTTAAATCACATGCAAACCCCTTTGCCATACAGATATTTTCTCCCTATCATATATAGAAATATACATAAACCAAACTTTTTCATGAAAAGAACTGTTTAATTATGCTAAAATGAAAAGAATGATCAGAATAAATGCTCAGTTCCAGAGAACGCTCCAGCTCTGGCCTTTCTCTGGACATGGAATTTGATTTGTGGTCTTTAAAATATAATTGTCAAACTGCAATCCTAAGATTGCAATCCAGTGTTGAAGAAAAAAACCTACCTGCCTGTTACTTCTAGACTTTTAAACTGCTACACTGTCCTTAATTTGATTATTTATTTGGGTTTAATTGTAGTCCTGGTGCTTTTTATAAATGAGAGCACTTCAGATTTTTCAGTCAAAAAAAAAACCCCAAAGAACCCATAAACAAGCCCAGAGTTTAGAACTGATCATATACATGAAAATTAATCATATAAATATATACTAAAATCATATAAATCATATAAAACATTTGCCTTTACACTGGACAATTAACGGTGCCTTTCTTGACTTTCACCTTGGTTTTGCTTTGACTCCTGTGAGGTTTCTTGCTGTTCCAAACTGCTGCAATTGCTGCCATCAGCTGCATTCCAAGCTGGGCTGTCAGTGGATTCAGGAAGTCCAATATTTTCATTCTTAATGTCTGTAGAGTTGTGGAGGAAGAGGAAAAATAACTGTCAATGCCACACTTTGTAAGGCAAAATATCTCAAGATATTCAGAAAATAATAAAAGAGCTGTGCAAAATGCACTGGTGAGGGGGGAAGTTTAACAGGACTCCTACTTTGGTGGCTTTAAAATAGACTGAAGAGGAGCTTTTGGTTGTTCCAAAGAAGTCAGTTGGTCTTTTTTGGGAGTCTTCCCTCTTGATGACGCCCCAAAGCAGGGACAGGGTGTTGATGATCCGAGGCAGCTCCTCCAGGATGGCATTCCTGGCGTTCCTCAGGTTTGCAGGTTCAGCTAAACATGACTAGAAAAACAAAACAAAACCCACACCAAAATATAGATATTAAAATAGAAAGGGTTGGGGAATGACAGAGCAGAGAAGCTCCACAGGACAAACATCTGCATCGCCCAGAACGTCTATTTAAACTTCATTTTCTGTTCATCCTCCATCCTTGAGCTTTGATTTAGTTCAATTCTTGGGGTGTGCTGTGAGGTTTTTTTAAGGTTATCTTTTTTGTACAAGTGGTTTGCTGCTTGTATTCACCTCTGAGGAAAAAAGGGATGTGGCTCTGCTGAGCTGGAGCTGAGTTCTCAGGTGAGTGGTGGGCATTAAAACTTACCTTTCTCGTGGGATTGGGATGATCCAGAAGGCAGAAGTGCCCAATGGTTGTCAGACCTTCCAGAAGGGTCAGTGGGTAATCAGGTGTCACGTTTTCTCTCTTGGAAGTTAAGCTTTGGGGGAGGATAAAAAACCCAAACAGGTTAAGAGGCCAAGGGGTATTTCCTTGATTAAAAATTCCATTCTTATTTCTATTCATCAGTTAAAACTGGAGCGACCAGACAGGACTATCAAAACAAAGGATTCCCAAACTATTCTTGGACAACCCCATTTCGTTGTTTTAGAACTTTATTATCCACTTGACTATAAATCTTTAGTATTTAATATTTTTCTCTACTCCTTCCACTTACTGCCTGTTCTGAACAGTCTCTCCTTCTTTTTCCTCTCCTAAATTAGTCCTCCAAAATCCTCAGTCTTGTCCAAACTGGGAACTTCTTTTCTTGGATGGAAGGCAGAGAAGGGGGACAGGCAACATCACAGCTGCTGGTTCCCTTTCCTCCCTTCCTCCAACCTCCTCCAACTGCTGCAACAATCCTGTCTCCACCTCCCCTGGGGCTCCAGGGACAGCAGGATTTGAGGATCAGACCAGGGAGCTCCTACACACTCGCTGCTCTGCACAACAAACCCCACAGCGCCGCCTCTCACCTGGCAGATGTTTTGGTGGATGCCTTCACAGCTTCATTCTCATACTGCTTGACGAGCTCATCCAGGTTTTTACAGATCTGTACCATGAACGGTGCCACAGTCCAGCCCAAGGATTTCCCAAAATAGGGCAGGGAAGAGGTGACCAAGCCCACCCACGTGGGATGCATCCCGTGGCCGTACTCCGGCTGCAAACCCCTCACCACGGCAGAGACGAACAATCCCTGGGAGGTGATGGGATGTGGGTAGACGTACTGCATGGCACCGATGGCCTGCTGGAAGTTCAGGGCCTGCTGCCACTCCTTGGAGAGGTCTGGCTGATTCTCCTGCTCCTCGGGGCTCTGCCCGAGGTGGTGCTCCAAGACAATCAGCACCTGCAAGAGCTTCAGCAGCTCGATCTGCAGCGGGTGTTCGCTCCAGATCTGGTCGTGCCCAAAATTGATGAGGCTCTCCTCGAAGAGCTCCTCCTCAGCCCCGGGGCTGGCTCCATCTGCCAGGAGCAGCTGGTAGCGCTTCTGGCTGACGTACATGGAGGCCGACAGGGACAGCAGGACAAACTCCTGCACTTTGCACCTCCCCAGCAAGCTGCGGATGAACTCCACGCTCCTGCTCTCGGCCGCCTTGGCCACGGCGGCCAGCTGGGCCACCACCCTGATCAGCACCTCCACGCTCTTCACCTGCACGTCCCTGTTGCCCAGGAGGTCCCTGTGGGTGACCTTCAGGCAGCAGGGGTAGTAGGAGCGCAGGAAGCTGAGGCAGAGGTAGGTGAGCAGCTCAATCAGCAGCGAGTGGGGACACATGGTGGGCGACTGAGGCTGCAGCTTCCCGTAAAAGCTCTGCCCGACCAGAGCTTCCTGGTGGCGAGCCAGGAGGTTGTAGATGAGGTTCAGGTGCGCTGTGGAGCTGGTGTCCATGCTGGTGCTGGCCACGGCCTCGATGAATTCCTTGGGGTTGGTTTTGAGCACGGCCTCCAGCACGGAGAAGGCGTAGAGCACCCGCCTGGAGTCGTAGGGCTGCAGGTAGAGCAGCATGTGCTTGAACAGAGCCTCCACCAGCTCCTGCTTTTCCTTCTGCTGCTTCAGCAGCCTGGAATGGGTGATTTCCTGCAGCTCCAGGTCCACCTCTTCATCGCTGGACAGGGATTCCGAGGCCTGAGTCCTCTCGGAGTCGGCGCGCACCAGGTCGGGCGCGGCGCTGGACCGGGAGCTGTCGGACAGGAGCACCTTCCCAGGATTTGGGGCCTCTCTCTCGTTGTCATCATTGCTCCCCTCTTGCAGCTCCAGAGAGGGAGAGAAGGAGGAGGTGTTCTCGCTGTCGTGGCCCGTGCTGGTGTCTGCAGACTCGGTGTGCTCGCTGTTGTCTTGGTCGCCGTCCGCGTCCTGGGAAATTGTGGCATCGCCAGGCCCGTCGTTCTCAGGCTGCTCGGGTTTTGACTCTGCTTTCTCCGGATCTTTTTCCACTTCTGCCCAGATGGCCTCCCTGTCCACGGTGGTAAACTGGCTGAGGGGAAGGTTTTCCTCAGAGTTGCTCTCGGACATGGCAGGCTCTTTCAGAGGGGCCTTTTTCTTGCAGAGCCAATCGTGTATAAAGTCTGAAAAAAAAAAAAATCACATTTTTTGGGGGGGGTCAAAAAGAGCCCATAATTGCCTGTTCCACACATAAAATCCTAGCACATTTGGAAGGGATGTTTAAAAGTCATCTAGTCAACACAAGCTGCTTTATATTGAATAAATCATTGCAAGAAGAGAAAGGTTATAAATCTACTCTGCTCTAGCCTCATATTAATTGTGATGAGAGGGGTGAAAAATGGGTTAAGGCAAGAATTATTTCTTTTTTTAAGATGGTAGAGCAGCTCTAACCCACTGTAAGCAGAGAAAATAGGATCCAAACATAAAACATGTGCTGTTCCTCTGGATGTGACAATTGTCCTTTTTATGCTTCCTGAACACGAAATCAGGAGATCAGGAGGGAAATGAGAAGGACATAGCAGCAGAGAGATTAATTGATTACTTCATTAATCAATTAAAGAGCTAATGTTCTCCTTGATCAAATGCTGTGGAACAAGCTCTGTGTTGGTTGTTTTGAGGGAATCATGGACAGAAGGCGTTTGGAATAAAGAAACCTGGTGTGAGGGTACGGGATGTGCTGGGGCAGAGAGTTAAGATCTGCCTGTCCGTCCTCCCTATGGAACAGTTCCCCCACTGACACAGCCAGCAACCTGCTCCTGGATTTCTTTTGCTTGCAGACCTACTCTTGCTCAAGAAAGGATCCTGAAAACGGTGGGCATGCAGCGTGGATCATCTGGGAATGGCAAGGAGAAGCGTGGGACGAGATCCCAGAGCAAAGAAGGGAGCAATCTAAACCAACAGCCACCACAACAAAAACAATCATTTAGGCCTTCAACCAGCATGAGTTACTCCTGAACTCTGCTCTAGGCATCGCTGTAGGCGCTTGGATGAGGAGGAACCCACGGATCTGGTGGAAAACAGCTGAGGGCAGCAGGATGTCATCCCATTTCAGAGACTCCCCTGAGCAGGAGCTCAGGAAAACTCAGCAGCTGTACCTGCTGAGTGCTGCTGTTTGATGCAGTGGATGGAGGTGCGCTGTGTCCGGGGATGCAGCAGCAGCAGCAGCACCGGCTCCAGGATCCGGGCCACGTCGTTGAGGGACAGAGCCCGGATGAGCCATCCCTGAGCTGCGGCTCCAATGGCTCCATCGGAGCAGTTCAGGCTGTCCAGGACCACAAACAGGGACCTGGGGGGAGGGAGAAAACACCACAGAGACGGCTGAGAGCCCACAAAAAGCAGCCAATAAAATCCTGGGAACAGGCAGGGAGCACCTTCAAGGAAGCAGCAGCCGGTGGATCGTGTCTGGGTCATGCACATCATCCTGGGCTGAGCTCAGGGACACGTGGATTTACAGGGAGGACAAGGCCACACATCTCCTCACACTCAGATTTCAAAGCTCTTCCCCATATATTTATTTAGAAAGAGTCTCATTTTACACCAAGGTCTGGTAAATGGGAAGCAAAACTAAAATAAGATCATATTTTTCCCCCTACTTTTTCCTTAAGTAGCGGGTGCTGTTTCCTTTTGGAAGACAAACCTAACCCACTCCAAGATATATATAAAAAAAAAAATATCTGCTAAGCAGGAACTTGTTTGCAAACCACTCTTCACAAATGAAGCTCTTTCTGTTTTTCCAGCACTTTCCTTCACCCAAGAAACCACTCCCTGCACTCGGAGTGCTCTGCAAAGGGAAGGTGCAGGGAAGTGGAAAGCTCCTTTTGCTCCTCTTTTACTCTCTCTCCCTCTCCAGAGGACTCTTCCTCACATCAGAAAAGGAGAGACTAAAGCAGGACAGAATTAAATACATAAACACAACGACATAAATGCACAATATAATGAAATATAAATGCCCTTCCAAGCCAGTGGAAAAATGGGAAATACCTGTCGAAGGAGCGGTTGTGAGAGGTCACTCTGCTGCCTTGGATCTCTCTGGTCAGATGCCACATGACAGAGAACCTGAACAGGGCCTCCAGCCTTGTCCCCTGGGCAAGGAAAACCAGACAGGAACTTCTCACAAAATGTGCTGTCAGTTGTTAATGAGCTGCTCTGCCATTAAGGCAGTTAATTAATAACTGGCTCGCTCTAAAATACAGCTTATTCTGAGCACCAAACACTAAGGTGGACACGGGGTCAACAGGATGATGACAGACATTTACAAGGTATTAAAAGTTTTTGGAGTATGAAGGTTATAAAATCAACCCAGAAATAAAGGGATTTTACATTTTTTGGTGGAAACACTGATGAAAATGGCAAGTTTTTAGATACTGCAGGATTTGGGGTGAAACTAAGAGAGCTCCAGCATGGACTGACAAGAGTTTGTACCCATGGATTAAGTTCAGCGTGAATAAATATCAGGGAATTGCAAAGGAATGGACAGAGCCTGCCAGGGCAGAGGGATGATGGGAATGAGGACATGGGGTGGAAGGGAATTTGGGAAGCACTGGATTCAGGCCTCACTTTATCCCTGTCCAGCAGGGCGTGGCAGATGATGTCCTCGCAGATGTTTGCTGATGGGGCCAGGCAGTGCAGCCTGTAGAACAGCTCCACACAGGGAATGTGGTGCTCCCGAGTCTCCTTGTTCAGCTGGTTCCAGAGCACACAGGCCACTCTCTGGGGAAAAATAAACAAATATAATAAATATAATCATCATCATCATCCTTCTCCTCCTCCTTTCTTCCCTGATTTCCAAGCTTCCCATTGCATTATGCTACCAAGAGGGATCTCCAGTTTGTCTTAAAAATCATGGAACTCTACGAGTCAAAGGTTCAGGAAAGGGGAAGGAAAAGGGAGATAAAAATGGACACCTGGTAGAAATCTGTTTTCTCTGAGATCATCTTCAGGACGGCAGGAGCGATGGGAGGGAGGGTGACCATCTGCAGCTTGCCCAGGAAGGGGTTGTGGCCCGACACTTTGGAGCGCTTCATCCTGTCCTCGATGACCAGGGCCAGGGACTGGGAGTGGTTGATGACCTCCAGCAGGGTGAAGATGGACACGTTCTGCACGTAGCAGTCGCTCACACAGCAGCAGATGGTCATCAGGGACCTCAGCCACAGCGGGAAGCTGGCATCACCACCTCCTCGGAAGGGAAGGGAGAGAAAAGGTTGGGGGGGTCACATTCC
>NW_020956960.1:40354-46643 GCF_003031625.1 Empidonax traillii
AGGGCCAGGGACTGGGAGTGGTTGATGACCTCCAGCAGGGTGAAGATGGACACGTTCTGCACGTAGCAGTCGCTCACACAGCAGCAGATGGTCATCAGGGACCTCAGCCACAGCGGGAAGCTGGCATCACCACCTCCTCGGAAGGGAAGGGAGAGAAAAGGTTGGGGGGGTCACATTCCCAAAAATTCTGCGGTCAAGGTCACAGGACCGAGAGACAGAAATGACTTCCTAAATCCTAAATCCTAAATCATGCTGACCTTGTCAGTGTTTCATAGAATCAGAGTTTGGGTTGGGAGGGACTTTATTGCTCATCTAATCCAACCCCCTGCTATGGGCAGGGACACCTTCCACCAGCCCAGGTTGCTCCAAGCCCCATCCAACCTGGCCTTGGACACTTCCAGGGATGGGGAACCCACAACCTCTCCATGTTTTCCCTACTTTTCCCATCAGGAAGGTCTTGCAGGACCCCAGTAACCCGGTAACCAGCGGTCAGAGCTGCTGTTTTCCAGCTGTCACTGGCACAGCCAACTCCAGAGGGCTGCTGATCCAGGGCTGTTTTCCCAGCAGCGTGGAGCTGGATCATTCCAGAACCCACCAAGCACACAGGGAACTGGGATGGCTGACATCCAGACAAGCCATCTGTGCCTCTCCTGAGGGAATAATGCCAAGCAGAACAGCTGACCCGTGGAGATGATGGGAATATCACCACTTGGCTGAGGAAGACAGCAGAAATGGGGAGCGGGGTGAGGAAGAGAACCCAGTTTTCCAGTTTCTATCCCCTCTCCTATTCCCTACAAACCTATCTGTCAGCTGGCCTTCAGGCCAATAACTAAAGCTAAGGAATGGGCTGGAATTCCAAGGACAAACAGGCCCTCCAGTTATACAAGATTATTCCTACATGTTACACTGGACTCCTTTGAATTTGGAATCTTTAATTCACAGGGAACTTCAGCCCTGTCAAAAGGTTTTCTTACTGGCCCTGGTCAATTGGCTTTGCAAAATCCCTAAGCTTTTTTTAAAAAAAAAAGCCTTTTCCACTGCTATTTCCATCCTCAAAGGCTCAAGTTGCTCAGGAAAGGAATCTCCTCTTACCAGGAGCCTCAAACAGAGACAGATACAACTGTTCCATCTCCTCCTCCGACAGGTAGACCGGGAATGTGGTGCAATCCAGCAGGAGGTGACAAGCTGCAGAGAAAGCTTCCTTGCAGTCACCTTTCAGGGGTCCCAAGACCAGCATCACTTGTTCCAAATCCCACTCTTCTTCCTCTTTTTCCTTCTTATTCCCGGAGTCGTGGGCGGGGAGCAGAGGGTCGGAGCTCTTGTTCCTGAAGGGAGAGCCCCTGGCTGAGAACAGCTCTGAGAGCATTTGTTTCACCTGAGGCACAGTGATCTGCTTGCCATCCCAGGGGCTCTTTTTCTTGCTGCCACTCTCAGGGAACCTGTACCCATTCTCCTTCCTCTCCTTCCCACCGGGATTCGTCGCCGCCGCCGCCACCACGCCCTCGTTACTCGTCTCGTGGAGCTGCACCCCGAAAATGTATTTGCTGGAAAACTTGGCAACCAGCTCCTGGATGCAGAACAGAGCCTTCTGGATGCTCCCCCCTTTCTTCCAGACGTCATCCCTCTCCAGGGTCACCGTGGGCACCCCCAGGTGCTGGGAGAGCTCCGGGGAGGAAGCGCTCAGGCCGATCCCGCTGTCCTCTGATTTGAGGGGCTGGAATGGAGCCTCCTCCTCCTCCTCCTGCAGCACTGATTTGGGCTCCAAGGTTATGTCCACATCTTCCTTTGGCACTGGGCTCTGGAAACAGGAATGTCCATGTGGTTATTGTGTGGCACTGCCAACAGAATGTTAAGCCGGGGAATGGCAGCGACAGAAAAATGTGCTCTCTGAAATCTGCAATTTCCAGCTACTTTTACAAAACCACAGGGTCGCAGTTATTTGTCAGCAGCGCCATTTAACTGCCTTTAAAACCCAACAGCCGTTTGCACAAACCTCGTGCCTGGACTCGGCAACCACCAATGGATCTGTAGCTGCAAGCACTCAGCAAAGGAATTATTTCCTTAAAATCAATGTACCACCAGAACAATGCTGCAAACCCCTGGATTATTTCCAGCCCAAGGCAGGCATTTGTTCTGCTGGAAAACTCTGGCAGGCCGTGCTTGTGTGGTTGCTTGATGCCATTTACCCCTCAGTCCTCATCATGGGCTCTTGCACACAAACAATACCCCCATTGTGTTCAACTGAAATGTTAATTGAGAGCCCTGCAGATCTAACCAGCTGTGAAGCCTGGGCTTGATTTGGCCACTCCAATTTTTAGCTACACTTCCAGGGATCCAGGGGCAGCCACAGCTTCTCTGGGAATTCCATCCCAGGGCCTCCTCACCCTCTTCCTAAAATCTAATCTAAACCCATCCTTCAATTGGAATCCATTGCCCCTTTTCCTGTCATTCAATGCCCTTGGGAAACACTCTCCATCTTTCCTGTAGGCTCCCTTCAGGCACTGGAGGAACAGTTGTTATTATTATCTAGGTTTAAGTTCAGAGAATTTGCATTTTAAAGAAGTTATGTCAGTGTTTTAAACACCTGTTTAAACAAAACACCTACCCCATCTCCACTCCCTGTCTCGATGTCCAGGTAGGAAGGGGGCATTTGCACCTTGCTGAGCACCTTAAAACAGGTCTTTAAGGCCTGAGTGAGTTCTGGCAAACTCAATAATTCCATGTTTTCCAGGAGAGACTGCACCATGTAGCTGAGCATCTGGGGCAGGTACTGAGTCTGCACTTCAGAGTAGAGCTCCTAAAACAAACCAAAAGCAAAAGTTGAAAACAGTTGTCACCTCTTATCCTTCACTTATCACCGCTGGAGAAAGTCAGGGGGGCCTCACCAGAGGGATGACATCGAGCAGAAACACCAGCAGTGTGCAGAGCTCTGAGATTGTAGGGGGAGTGCTGACATTTTCCAGGGGATATCTCATCCCTGAGGATTTGTTTCTGCAGTGAAAGGGAAGGCACATTGTTATGGAAGCTTTTCTAGTCACAGTCATTAAAAACCAGCACAAAACACTGAGAAGCTTTCTGGAGAGAAAGGAATTGTGACACAGCAGGATAAACCACCCTGTCAGAACCACCTCAGCTGCACGTGGAGTGTTAAAGTGCTGCCAGTTTTCAGGTTAAATCTCTATTCATAATCTTATTACTGAAAGCATAATCTTTCTTTAGAGTTTAAAAGGGTTAAAAAGAGATAACAGAGAATCCCAGAATGGTTAGGCTTGGAAGGGACCTTAAAAGATCATTTAGGATCTTTATTTTTCTTCAATAAAGGCCTTTGCACCTTCCCTCCCAATCCTTTTTCATCCTTTTGAGAGTAATTTCTTTTGTTCTCAGGTTGATAATTTCCATCTAATTGTTCACCTGTTTGCATTCTTGAATTATCTTATACATCTGGCTGGTTCTAGCACGTGTTACATCCCTTCCAGAATTTAAAAGCTTCATTATTAATCTTAAACAGACAGCTCTGGAATGGCATTTTTTTAAAAGGAGGACACTACTGCTGGAAAACACAAACACCTGAAACAATCTTCAAAACATCTGGTCATGTAATCCCAGAGGAAATCCGTGCTCAAGGACGTGATCAGCAGATTGACTGTTTTGACAATCTCAGAGGCGTTTTTGTTCTCTTTGATTGCGCTGTTGGAAAGGGAAAGGAAGAGCAGGTGTCAGTGAGGATTCCAAGAGCAGACACATCATAAAAAAAACCCCACTAAATCAGCCTGAAATAGCTGGAGTTGGAGCATTTTTTTCTCCCCTGATGATGGAAATCCAGCTGTGGAAGTCAGCAGGCAGAGTTGTGTCACCACCCACCCTGATTCTTGGCTGATGTCACTGTGGTCACTCAACCCCCACCACAAGCAGTGAACTTCTTTTTATTTCTCTGCTAATGCAAGAGAAATCCACTCATTGTGGGGGAAAAAAGGGGAAGCCAGACAAAAATCTCATCTACCCCCCAGAAGGTCACTTTGTTCCACCCCAAACCTTCCCTAAACTGCTTGATTTTAGTAACTTTGGCTTAATATCAACCACCCATTTTCAGCTCAGGGTGGAAAAGTCGCCACTGTTACCTGGCCAGGGTGTTGCCACTTTGATTGTAGCTGAGTTTGAGGTCAGAACCCAGGGCATCTTTGCAGTAGGAATAAAAGGCTCTGAGAACCTCGAGGAACAGATCCCCAACCACCTGTGGGCCTGCAAGGGAAGGGAGAAAGAATCCAGGGATTTTAATGGCATGGAAAGGCAGAGAACAAGTTCTACACTGCACTTCAGTCACTGGAATGAGGCACCTGCAGTAACTTCTACATCAATTTGCAGTTCATGTGCCCAAAACAATCTCCATGTCTGTGTCCATTAGGAAAACAAGCAGATTTCCCAGCACATATTTTATTTATCACAGTGGCTTTGCTCCCATTTGGAGGGACAGCAGCTGGGAAAAAAAAAAAAATCAGCAAACTGAGGGAGTTCAAATGCCTAAATATCTAAAAATCCAATATCTAATCCCAAATTTAATATCTAACATCAAATGCCTAAATATCTAAAAATCTAATGCCAAATCTAACATCAAATGCCTAAATAACTGAAAATCCAACACCTAATTCCAAATCTAATATTTAATATCAAATGCCTAAATAGCTAAAAAAATAAATAATAAAAATGCCTAAATATCTAAAATAAAGAGGCTTAAGAAGAAAGTGTAGGTTAGGAGTGTGTGCTGGCAACTGCACCTGATTTTCAAGGGTCAGTCCTGCTTTGTAATAATTAATGTAATTAATAATGTAATAATAACACTACCCTAAATTTGGAATAATTAAAAAAACTACTGTATAGGACATTGCAACAAGTGCTCCTAAAAAAGGAAAAAAAAAAAGTGACCAAGAGCAGCAGAAAAAGTCAAAAATTCTTGTTATGTTTTAGTTTGACACCTTTAAATCGGAGTTGCATTTGCTAAATCCACTCCCAAAGGAAGTTAAAGTCTTATTGGCTTAAGGCTCTAGAAGTTTTATTTCGTGTGCTGGCTGGGACAGAAAGATTAAACTGGATAATGCAGTTTAGGTAAATATCCCTTATTTAAAAGGGATTTATAATCCCTTCTTTGCCGTTCAGATTAACCCTGAGTTGTCACTCAGCCAAGTAACACACGCAGTGAGGGAGTGTCTGTTATCTACTCTCTAAATTAATCAATTTGTAAATATTACACATTTACAGTGTAAACAACCTTAGTCTCTTTGGCATTTTTGGCAGTGAAACAGAAGAAATTTTAATGGCAGTAGATTTCTTTTTTCCCCCCTAAAAAACAGCCCAAACCCACCTAAAACCAGCAGGAGGGAATGTTGGCACCACTGCCTTTTATAAACAGACCAACAACTCCTTCTCCTGAGGTACCTTAGGTTAGAAATACAGAATCCTCATCGTTGCTGGCAGTGCTTTGATTATTTTTTAGCAGGAAATGTGCTTAGAAGGAATTCCCTGACCCAGGGAAGGGGAATGAGCTGCCACTCAAGTGCTCACTCTCAGCACGTGAGTTTTATTCTGAGTGTCCAGGCTCAATCAACATCACTCTCCTCCCAGAAGGCTTTTAAATCCTAAATAGCTCTCGAGTCACTTTGGATTAAGTCTTCATCAGAAAGGTGAACTTGCCTTTTAAAACAGGAGTGGGTAGAGGGTCACCCTTGTGGTGGTGGCAGCTCCAGGGACAGGGAACAGGAGGGCAGCAAAATAAACTCCAGGCAACAAAACTGAGCAGAGTACTGAGCCAAGGGCAGAAGGGGTTCTTTGTAACTGCCCCTCTCAGATGGCAGAGCAGGGCACAGAAACACAGAATCACCGAGGCTGGCAATCCCTTAAGGATCACCCCTAATCCCTGTCCCCAAGGGCCACACCGGACACCTCTGGAGCGCTCCCTGAGATGGTGAGTCCACCACCTCCCTAGGACACTTATTGTGAGGCCTGACCACTCCTGCAGGGAAAAATTGCTTCTGATCTCTGATCTAAACCTGCCCTGGGGCAGTTTAAGGCCATTTGGTTTTGTCCTTTCACTTGGGATGTGGCAGAAGAGCCCGACCCCCCCCGGCTCCCCCCTCCTGGTAGGGACTTGCAGAGCCAGAAGGTCCCCCCTGAGCCTCCTTTTCTCCAGGCTGAGCCCCCCCAGCTCCCTCAGCCCCTCCTGCTGCTCCAGCCCCTTCCCAGCTCCCTTCCCTTCCCTGCACACGCTCCAGCCCCTCAGTGTCTCTTCCAGGAGGTT
>NW_020956960.1:47009-51011 GCF_003031625.1 Empidonax traillii
CCCCCCCAGCTCCCTCAGCCCCTCCTGCTGCTCCAGCCCCTTCCCAGCTCCCTTCCCTTCCCTGCACACGCTCCAGCCCCTCAGTGTCTCTTCCAGGAGGTTCCAGAACTGGACACAGCCCTGGAGGTCCCTCAGCAGTGCCAGCACAGGGGACAATCCCTGCCCTGGGCTGTGCCCACACTATTCCTGCTCCAAACCAGGTGCCTCCTTGCTCCCCTGGGCTCATGTCCAGCCCCAAACCAGTGGCCAGCAGTGAGAGGAGCAGTGAGGAGCTCGTTACCTATCTCGGGTTTGTCCAGGAGGCTGATGAGGATGCGGAAGGGTTTCAGGTAGGCCTGGTGCTGCTCCTCTGGATTATCGGACTCGGGGAATTTCTGGTGCAAAATCACAACCAAGCTCTAGTAAAAGGGAAAACATCAGCACGTTACACGTCAAAGAGGGATTGTTTATTGTTCTATTAAGAGCTGAGGTGGTTCTAAATTCGAGTTTTGTTTAGGCCCGACTACAAATGGAATTTCGGTTTTCCATCCCAGGGCAGACAAATCGATGGCATCTCATCATCTGTTCTCAAGGGCCGGGCTTATTCAGAGAAGGATTTTTAAATAATTCAGGCAGTTCAGCAAAGATGCTTCCCTTTGGTTTCCTCCAATTCCATTTGTGCTGTGAGCACATAAATATTGGGATAAACACAGCACAGCAGGCACCGAGAGAAATGAAAATATAATCACCAAAGGGTGTTACCTTTGGGGACAAAAAGTGAAGGACAAACCAAGTGGCACAGGGAATAATTCTTGACAGTTTGTGCCAATACTTCAAAGGGTCACGAATACATCTGCACACCAACCTCAACCAAAAGATCTTTGGAATATTTCCCAAAGAAATAAACAGCCTGGTCTTCAGAAGCTGTGGAGTCTGGAGCAAAGGTACCGCCTTTAATATCAGAGCCTGCAAGAGAAACAGGGACATCAGGAGCAGAGAGGCAGCGCAGAACACCGAAACCAAACTGCACTTTTAACCTCTGGCATTTCAACACTTGGCTTCAAATTAATTGTCCAAAGACATGGCCCAGTTTGAGGCATTCACACCCACCCAGTCCAGCACAGAAACCAAAACCAAGGCCAGATCCAGGCATGGGATCAGCAAGGAAAGCCTTCATGCAGCTCTCTTGCCCTGCCCCAGTTAAAGGAGGCAGATGTGGAGGAGCTGTAGCTCTCTTATCCTGGATAATTGACCCCCTGTGGGAATTACCAGGCTTTTACTTCCAGGAGAACAAAGCCTTTTTCAGCACTGATTGTTCTGCTGTCAGGCATTCAGTGTTGATTATCCCTGAATTTTGTACAGTACCTAACAGCCATGCATACAGCCTTCTGTTGAGGGACATGTCTCTCCTCAGCAGGGTCTGGGTTGCTGCTGACAGGATGTAGATTAAATCAGCCCTGGGCAGCAGAATCGAGCTCTCATTGCAGTCCTGGGGTGGAAAACAAAGATATTTCAGCTCTTTGTGAACACTCAAACAAGTCAAGTTGGGTTTTTTTTTTTAACTGGGGATGTTAATGTTTTGAAAAAAGGCAACAAACATCAACCATAAGATAACTTTGTACAGTAAAAATCTCAAGATAAGGGAATCTGACATGATTGTGACCGTGGAATCATGGAATGGTTTGGGTGGGAAGGGACCTCAGAGATCTTCTAATTCCAATCCCCATGGGCAAGGACACCTTCCACCAGCCCAGGTTGCTCCAACCTGGCCTTGGATGCTTCCAGGGATCCAGGGGCAGCCACAGTTTCTCTGGGAATTCTATCCCAGCCCCTCCCCACCCTCCCAGGGAAGAATTCCTTCCCAATCTCCCATCCAACCCTGCCCTCTGTCAGTTTGAAGCCATTCCCCCTTGTCCTGTCCCTCCATCCCTTGGAAATAGTCTCTCCCCATCTTTCCTGGAGCTCCTTCAGGTCCTGGAAGGTCACAATCAAGTCACCCCAAAACCTTCTCTTCTCCCTAAGACTTAAAAATACTTGCTGTGCTCAAAATACATCCTGTCCTACCAGGCAAGTCGGGAAATAATGGGAACAACTCCTGTTTCAAGTAATATTTTCTCCTCTAGTCTTCATCAGAAGTATCTTAGTTCAGTGCAAACGATTCCAAATGCTGAAATCCTACTTGAGAAAGCTCCATTATTTATTCCACATGAATTTCTCAGGCCTGTATCCCAAATATCACAGCATAACCCCTGTTACGAAATCACATCTTCAGGCACATCTCTTGAAGAGCCTGAGGAGCATCAGCAGAGTCTCCTCCACTGCTGATGGGGCACAAGAAACCACCAAATCCATCGATTTTGAAGGCACAAAGTTCAGCCTTTTGGCAGTGCCAGAGGTGGGGGCTGGGCTGGTTTCACACAGCACACCTCCCATGGGACAATCCCCCCAAAAAATCCTCTTACCAGAGCTGTGTAAAAGGGGAAGAAGAAGAGGATTGCTTCCAGAGTGTTCCTTTGCACAAGGACATTGGAATCCAACACCAACACACACAGAGACTTGATCTGCAAAAAAGGGAATTTTTCGCTTCAGTTTTTTTAACTCCTTAACAACCTTTAAGCTATAATCAAATAATCATGAGATGGAAAGGAAGCAAACTTGGTTACCTGTCAACAATATTTATTTTAAATAAAGGATAATTTGATAAACTGAGCCACTTAACTCCTGCACCCAAAATGAGCTCAGTTTTTTATTAAAAGAATGGTTAATACTTAGGAAATACTTGATTTTGTAACGATACAGAAAGTCCCAGAGTTACATCACCAGCTACCAGCCCAGGCTGTGATGCCTCACAAAATGCAGATACTCAAGCACTCTAATTAGCCTTCCAATTAGCCCATCACTCAAGTTAACACGAACTGCCACCTGCTGAAGGTTTTCCATTTTGCTGGGTAAATCAAAAGCCACCAAACTGCAGAATTGTCCTGCAGAGCTGACTTTGGGAACCCCACATTAAACACTTATCACCCAGCAAAGCTGCTCCTCAGCACGAAATGCCTCCAGCAATTTTAAAATCAAGGACCTTTCAGCTTCTTTTTTTTCTTGCTCCTAAAATATTTGTTGTTGTTCTGACTCAAGGCCCGACCTGCTGGTGGTGTGGCGGATGATGAACTCACTGTGAGCTCGTGATCTGTGCCAAGCATGAACTTCTGCTGCTTCCCTGAGAGCTCCCTGTCGATGTGAGTGACCACGAAGAGGGAAGCAGGGAGCCTGATGGATGGGCTGACCAGGACACTGCCCCACAGAGCTCCATAAAACACCTCCTGGCCCATCAGCAGGGACAGCTTCACCAGCAGAGCGTCTGTCCTGGATGGAAATAACATGGGATTTGAGGAAATTATATTCACAGAAATAGTGCTGGAGGTGATGCGATTGGATTGTTTGATTTTCTCGTCTCTGTGTTATCAGTGCTGCCCTTTTCCTGATGGATGTTTTGGGAGGGGGGAGGCACCTTAAAAATCAGCCAGTTCCACCCCCACCCATGGGCAGGGGCACCTTCCACCAGCCCTGGACAATCAGACAAATCCAGGTGTCCAAAAACAACCTCCCCAACCCTTTGTTCTTGGGCACAGCCGCTGGAATTGGGTTCCTGCACAAACTTCTCCAGGAAACTCCTGCAAATATTAAGCCCTGACCAGATTTGCTGCAGTACCTCTGATTGCAGAATTGGGAAATGCTAAATTGGAAGCAATTTAAGCTTAATTCAGACTCTCAAAGGCATTTTTTTCCCTGCCCTATGGAATTTTAGTCCTTAGTAGTGAAAATGTTCAGCCTCAACATTGAAGAAGAATTCAAAAAGCCACCTGAGACATCTCAGTCTTGCAGAAGAATTTCCACGAGCAAACTAAAGAAAAGCTGCCTCTTGTTGTTTCTGCATGTCACAAAATGACATTTGATGGATTAGAACCCCAATTTGATGGATTTGAACCCCAATTTTTCACAGTGAAATGTGCTCTGATTTCACAG
>NW_020956960.1:51157-63301 GCF_003031625.1 Empidonax traillii
GAATTCAAAAAGCCACCTGAGACATCTCAGTCTTGCAGAAGAATTTCCACGAGCAAACTAAAGAAAAGCTGCCTCTTGTTGTTTCTGCATGTCACAAAATGACATTTGATGGATTAGAACCCCAATTTGATGGATTTGAACCCCAATTTTTCACAGTGAAATGTGCTCTGATTTCACAGTTCCTGCCTCTGCTCCTGTTTCGTTCAAGGCAAAGGGGAAAATGATGCCCCCAGGAACAGATTAAAAAAGGTATAAAACCCAAAGCAGGATCTTGGAAGTTCACCTGCAGCTCCCACTGCTTCGAATTTAGTCAAATTATAGAGAAAAACTGGATGGAATTCAGCTGCTCTCCTGTGTTGGGATATTTAAATAGGATTTATTGACAGAGCAGTGGTTTGGGGTTAATTATTTAGGAGTTCAGAGGAGCTTTGAGAAACAATTTTTATTCCTTTCTCTCAGCATATTTATTTTTAACCCTCCTTTTCCTTTTCCTCTTCTACCTCCTGAGATGAAAATAGAAGGAGAAAGGGTTTTTCTACTTCAACATCTTTTTGGGACCCCCCATTTTTCCACTTTTAGAAGCTGTTCTGTCCACTTTTCTCTACAGAAATCTAGGATATGTCTCAAAAT
This sequence comes from Empidonax traillii, assembly GCF_003031625.1. Classification (NCBI taxonomy): domain Eukaryota; kingdom Metazoa; phylum Chordata; class Aves; order Passeriformes; family Tyrannidae; genus Empidonax; species Empidonax traillii. The sequence goes on from NW_020956960.1 coordinate 51,788, forward strand.
ACCGCCCATTGCTTTTAAACGGACGCTTAAAAATCAATTTATTACCTGTCATAAATTTCTGATCCTTCTTCCAGCCCAGGCAGGAGCCCAATGAGAAAGGCTTGGAGACCAGGCAGGAGGGATTTTTGGAGAGGGAGGAAATATTTCTCATACAGGCCGAGGAGAACAGGCCTCACTGACATGGCTGCATTTGCCAGCAGAGGAAACAACCCAGAGCTTTAAAAAACAAAACAAAACAAACCCAAAAAAGGACAAAAATTAGTCAATTAAAATAGACTGTGAAACACTTATGGCTGAGGAAGAAAAAAATAAAATAAAATAAAATTACCTGTAGAGGAATAAATCCTTGGCAAGCCATTTTGTCCCAATGATTTTAAAGATGATTTCGTAGGTTTCCAGTGCCTTTAAATGCACCCCACTGGGAAGGGCTGGGTGCAGACACTGGGATAATCTTTTACTGATGATCAGCCTCCTGGGCAGGAGAGAATATTTGAGGTTACTCTGCAGAGCCTGTGGGAATAAAGGTGGGAATAAATGGTTGGAATGTCAAATTTAACACGCAGGGTGGTTGCAGGTCAAAGGTTTCCTATTGGCATGGAGAAAACCTAAATCCACTCCAGAGTTTTCTCTCATAAGATGGAAGTTTTGGGATGTTTTTCAGGTCAATTCTTGGCTCTCCCCGATGTTAAATCGTGGTTTTATCCCAGCTAATTGCTTTCAGCTCGAGGTTCTTTTTATCCTGCTTGAGAAAAGGTTTTGGAAAACCAGCAGGGAAGGGAACTAACCCTGAGAAAAAAAAAAACCAAAACATTCAGTGATGATCTCAAAGTCACTTGAATGCTGAACACTCAGCAGCAGGAAGAGGAGGAGATAAAACCATCACCTTCCAGTGGAACCAGCTGTTCGAAAAGAGCTTCCAGGGATAAAATTGACTCCACAGCACAAAGGCTGAGAGTTTGTAACGACAGTAAATAAAAATGTCCCCCCCCATCCCGGTTCCCACACAGTGCAGGTGTCACTGGGAGCAAATTCACTCCCTTCTTTCCCCAGGCACAGATGTTAATGGGCAATAAAACCCAGAATCCAAGAATCCAGCAGTGCTTCCCACCTGTAACGAAACCAGGTGATAAATGTGGAGTCACCTCGCTTACACCTTGGATATTTGAGAGGTTTGCTCATTTCTTACATGAGTAACATTATTTCAACACTAAATATCTTTAATACTTGTAATGCCTTTGAAGATTGCTGGGGAGCTGGACTTTGAAACATTCTATTTATATACTTGGCATGTGCTTGCCCACACCCTCTGTACACAGAAAAAGGAGTTAATGACATAAAAAAGGATGCCAGCGGTAAATGTTTTTCCTCTCGGGCTTCAGACTGAATAAATATTAATATTGCAGCAGTGAAAATTTAAATATCAATTAGGCAGAAAATGAGAAGATTCCCTGTTTATTACAGGGACAACGGGATCCATCACAGAAATAATGGCATCTCAGGAGATGTCCTGTTTGGCTCCCACATTTCCCAAGGATATGAAGTCAATCCCCTTCATCAAATAAGAACTCCCCTTCACCAAACATCAGTGGTAGGGGAGGAAAACATTGGGAATCATGGAATGGTTTGGGTGGGAAGGGACCTTAAAGCCCATCCAGTGCCACCCCCTGCCATGGGCAGGGACATTTTCCACCAGCCCAGGGTGCTCCAACGTGGCCTGGGACACTTCCAGGGATCCAGGGGCAGCCACAGCTTCTCTGGGAATTCTATCCCAGCCCCTCCCCACCCTCCCAGGGAAGAATTCCTTCCCAATCTCCCAAAAATGTTGAGAGCTTCAGCTTCTGAGCTGAACCTTCCACCTCGAAACCAGACAATCTTCTTTTTGCTTTTTTTTTTTTATGCCTTGGGGTGGCAGAAATACACAACAGGACACAGGAGTTAACACTTGTCTGACAGTTGTCTCTGATCTTCCAGCAGATAAAGGGATTTTAAACCACTTTCCAACCTCTCAGAAGCCCAAAGCAGGGCTCCCAGGTGCAGGATCCAACACTGACACAAAAAGGATGCTCAGAGTTTCTTTGAAATTGGGATTTAAAAACCAAAACCAGACACACACACACACACACACACACACACACAGAGGAATATTTGCATTTCCACAGCTTCATAGCACCACTAGAAATCAGTTAGATCCACTAAAAATGGATAAAACCCCCCTGCAAATCCAGTAAATATTTTTTTATTTCAGTAACTACACCCCCAGTGCATCCGTTTTTAAGATTTCCCCCAACAAGGAGACTCTATATAAATATATATTTAAAATATATATATTTATACATATAAATATAAATAAAATATAAATATTGTCCTCAGCAGAAGGCTGAGGAAACTGCAGAGTGAAGATCAAAAGTTGGTATTGTTGTTACAATCTGTGCCTGGTGTTATGCCCAAGGATAAAAAGCAGTTTGAAAGGGCTCTTCTACAGCAAATGCTGTTTATTTAGGTGCTAATTATTTAATAAATATCACGGAATCCTGGAATGGTTTGGGTTGGGAGGGACATTAAATGCTTCCAGGGATGGGGCAGCCACAGCTTCTCTGGGCAACCCCACCACAAATTTCAGAGACTTTTTTTAAAAAAAAAAAAAAAAAAACAACTTCTTTTCTTACAAAAGCAGGCTGTGGAATCCAATATTTTAATTGGATAATTGCCTTAATTCCCCCTCCCTGAGACTTTTGTATGTATTTTATATAATGTACATACTCTGTTTATACTCTGAGAAGGATTTTGGATAAGAAAACAACGTGAAAAGCACCTGTTTAATCACAAACCCACCTATGCTGAACCCATTTCTAGGTTTGAAAAGGCACCATCCCTTCACCCCAGCAATTTATCAAGGTATGCAAGTTATTTCCCACTGAAAATGAAGCTGAAACCCTCCTTAAAACTCTGACATCCCTATTTTCTGCCTGGTTCTGATCCACCTGTTTGCACCTGCAAAATTTATATTGCCCATTTATATTTTTATTTATTTTTATTTATAAACATTTCATTTCACCTCACCTTAAAAGCCCAGGTCAGCCAAAAAAAAAAAACCAACAAATATGGGCCAAACTGCAGTTAACTCACCTCAGGTTTCCTATAAAACCTGTGAGGAACACCCAGAATTTTAGGACAACGTTCATCTGACCTACTTTAAACAGCAACAGAGATGAGTCACAAACCAAACAAAAAATAAAAAATAAATAAAAATAACCCCCCTTATTCCTCTCCCTGTCTAGAAGGAACTCAAGGTGAAGCTGTCAGCACTGAAGTCCTGTCAAGTTGGATAAAGGTTCATCTCTCTCAAATGACAAAATACAATCTTTCCAGATCTACAAACTGCCCCATTTAGTTGAATATTCAGATTAAACTCACTTGGCTCCTCTGTTGCTTCCCCGGTTTTGGAAGCCCCACCCCCTGCCAAGAAACATCATTTAGAGCTGCAGAAGCAACAGGGAAGCTGTGAAAAAACGAATTTTAGTTTATCCTGAGCAGAATCAGAGATCTTTAGGGTCTCTGTCAGGCAGTAACAGGGAGAAGGAGCAGAGTTGGATCTTTTCAGGAGCAGCAAAAGCTCCACAGATTCCAGCCCAGCAGCTCCCCCTGCTCTTTTTTACCTCATCTTTAAGCAGCAGACCTTGGATTACCTGATGGATAATTCCACTGAGTTTCTGTAGAAATAACAGAGGGGGGTGTGTGCCTCACAAAATATTGCACCCACAAGGGGCAAGAACATCTAACCTGACACTCAGGATCCTTCATGCCACACAATCATAACATTTTTACCATTTTTACTGCTGATCTCCTCTCTCCTGCCCATCCTCACTCCCTGCTCGCTCACCTCCACTGCAGGAAAAAAAATTAAAAAATGAGGCTTTGATGTTAAAAACACCTCCCCCAGCACTGGCAAAACTCCCCAGTGTTTATTTATTTATGGGGTTAGGATGTCAGAGACCAAGGAATCCCCAGGAGTTAAGGGAATATTTACTGCCATCTTATTTCAATCTTCCTTTTGGCAGCTCCTTCCCCCTGCCACATCACCCCCATTTTCAGACAACACACAGACAGACGAACACTGGGGATGATTTGCTCTACCAGTTCTCAAGCTGCTAAAAAGATCAGCTCCATAAAATGCCCCAGCAGATGGGCTGATGCATCAGTTCAAAGCTTTTTCCCTGGGTTCCTGCTGTGCTGCCACAGAGATTTGGCAACTCTTGCACCTGAGGAAGAGAGGTGTCAAGCAGTTCGGCGTGCTCACCCAGGCCAAGATCAGAGGTCAAAGCCCCACCTCTCACTCTAATTATTTCATATTTTCCCCTTTTGAGAAAAGCATTTTGAAGGCTCTTGACTCAACAGGAATGATGATGAAATAGTAGAGATGTGTAACTCCTGCCTCAGCTCCTCACCTCTCTGAAGAGGCAAAAAACACTTTAAAAAAACCCTCAATTTTGGCAAAATGTTGTCCCAGTTTGGGATTTTAGCACAGTTTTTGATGCTCTCACGGTGTCCTGCATAACCTGTCCAGCTCACAGGTAGACAAATCCACCCCACACTACCTGAACAAGTGGCTCAGAGGGTTGCAGTCAGTGGGGTGACACCGAGCTGGTCACCAGTGGGGCTCCCCAGGGCTCAGGGGTTTAGGGCCAGTGTGCTTTAATATTTTTATAAATGATTTGATGCAGGAATTGCCCATAATATTAAATTCCTGCTGGAGAGCAGCCCTGGGGAAAGGGATCTGGGGGGGTTGGGTTGATGGCAAGTTGAATCTGAAGGGGAATTTTATTTTAAAAGGGCCCAAAAGGGACACAAAAACCACCATACTTTGTTTTTTGGGCAGGAGGAGGAAAGGACACACTTCCCAAGTGCTCTCCATGAAAGTCTTCTCCTTTCTTTCTGACTGTGTCTCTCACTCCACGGCCATCCAAAAGGCACCATCTAATCAATTATTCCCTCAAATCCACTGGTCAGGGAAATGAGATCATCAAATACGAGCTCTGAGTCAGGAAAACGCTTTAAAACTTGCGACCTGTTTCATATGAAAGCTTTTTTAGCTGCTCTGGAGTGAGTAACCAGCATGCTGAGGTTTCTCTGATGCAAAAAATTAAATTATCTGTACAAAGGAAAAAAAAAAAAAAAACCACACCACCATTTGAAGGAAACCTCTGTTGGTTTCACCAGAATTTCTCACCCTTATATAAAATATACTGAGTTAACTGCTTCCAATGCCCTTCCTTTATAAACTCATATTTTTCTGGAGCGGATTTTCAATTTTGCCGAGCGCTGGAAGCTACAGGAAAGTTAATAACAATACAAATACAATAAAAAAAACCATGAAAAATTACTCCTGTACCTTGTTGAGTTTGCCAAGGGAAGATATAAGGTCTGCCCATTCACTGGATGATTCAAAGTTCCTCAAGGCTTTCTCAATGGCCGAAGAATAATTCCTGTATCTGTAATCCCCCAGCAGATCCTGCTCTTCTGGATCCATCTTTGGTTCTCATAGCAAGGTGGAACCTTCCTGCTGAACTAAAAACAAGGACGTTTTTAGCAAAGAGTTACGAAAATAACCCCCATTTTCTGCCCTGGCAAACTTAAAAGTACTATAAGATGACAATAAAGATGCAGGAGCACTGGCAGAGCACAAGAAACGGGTCAGCAGATCAAGCTGCAACACCAAGTGAAGGAATTCTTTATTTTTAACTCCCCCCTGCCTCTTTTGGAAGCTTTGCTGTCACATTTTCCTCCTCCTGAACCGTGATTTTTTCCCTTCAAAAAAAAACAAAGGCAGGGATGACAAACAATTTGCTGGGGAGGAGGAAATGTGGTGGTTTTTTTTTCCCCTGCTTTGCAAAAAGGTCACCTGGAGCGTGGAATGGCAAACATTCCCTATCCAAATGCAGCTTTCCAGAGGGAATCCTGAAGGGCCTCTCAGCCCGGGGCAGAAGGAGCTCTCAGGGCTCTGCAGCTCAGCTCGAGCACCAGACCGAGGGCTCGTGCCAAAAAAATCTCCCTTGTTTCAACCAAAAAAAAAAAAAAAAAAAAAAAAAAAAAAAGGATCCCCGTGTTTTCATGGAGGAAAAAACGTGGGATTTCATCTTCTCACCTTTTGCAAGGCATTTAGATTAAAAATCCAAGGTAGAACAGTGGACAACAAGCATGGTTGGGTTTTCTGTACTGCAGAATAATAATTCCTTTGCTCCTTTGTCACCTCTGACACCACTTCTCCTGGGGGAAAACGTGCAGATATTCTTCCAGAATATTCTAAATGTGCTTAGGTTTAGGAACAGCAGGTTTAGGTCAATCCCCTGCTACGTCACTGACGGGGAGAAGAAAGCCCAGCTCTAAACCAAAATATCTGATGTTTTTGAAGGGACATCTGCATTCGGTTTCCCCGTGGTTGGGACACAAAAATAAACCTGTACTCTTACAGAGCAGGTCTCCATTAACTGCAGTACACAACAATCACTAAATCAATAAGGGATTTGTGGCAGGAAAACTCTCAGTAAAATGCTGGCTGAATCCCCAAAAGAGAAAGGATTTTAAGTGCACCTTTGCACTGCCCTGATTCGGGATTCAGCCACCCTGTGCCATCCAAACTGTGGAAAAACCAATTATCACCCAGTGTCATCAGGGCCAGATTTGGTTGGTTGGGTCTGTTTGTTTGTTTGGCCACAGGGAGGGTTTAATTTTGGTTTCGCCAGGATGTTCTCACAGCAGAGAGAGCCAAAAACCCACTGCCCTGTATTTATCCCATTTATCCCATTTTATCTGGGATACAGCTCTGCTGGCTATAACAAGGATTTAAAAAAAAAGAAAAAAAAAAAGAAAGTCAATTCTCCCATAAAACCCAACAAAGTGGAAAACCTGCAAGATGCTGTCAGCAAAAATCAGGAGCAATCTGATCTAACCACTGCCAGGGCAAGGGATTGAACCCTATTTCCCTCATCTCATCCAAGCACCTTGATCACTGGATCGTGTCCATGCTCCTCAGAACAAAGCACGAGCTGGGAAGTTATTCCCAGCAGCTCTCTCTGCCAAGGCAGGGCTGCTGGCACTTCCTTAAAGAAGAGATTTGGCTGGATCTCTTGGAATGGGGCAGCTGTTCCGCTGACAGGACACGTCAGGTCGGTAAATGCCGTAAAAACCGCTCAGGGAACGGGAATCCGTGGAATTATCAGCAGCACTTCATGAGGTTCTAAATGTCCTATAAAAGTCGTGTCCCAGAGGATTTTTATAGCATTAAAAACTGGTGTGTTTATCACAGAATCGTGGGATGGTTTTGGGGGAAGGGATTTTAAAGATCAGCCAGTTCCAACCCCCTTGTCTCCCTTATCCACCTTCCCATATCCCAGGATGCTCCAAGCCCTGTCCAGCCAGGCCTTGGACACTTCCAGGGATGGAATTTCTCTGGGCAACCTGTGCCAGGGCCTCCCCACCCTCACAGGGAAGGATTTCTTCCTAATATTTAATCTAAACCCGTTCTCTCCCAGTTTAAAGCCATTTAAGTAAAATATAATTATTTTCTGCGGGTAAAAGACAATGTACTACCCAAGGAAAAAAAAAAAACAACTAATAAAACATCATTTAGGGGGGAAGAAAAATGTACTATTCAGTTACTGAGACATTTTATTTGGATTTTGCAGTGAAAGGACAGGTAAATGGTGTATTCCCACCCAGAAAAGCAGGGATGGATGGAATGATGTAGCGTGGATTGATGCCCAGGCAACCTCAGCTGCCAAATATCAGCAAGGTTTGACAAAACCCAGCAATCTAACTAAACACGGCCAACAGATCATGTTTGTGCTTGGACACAAAGGCAGGAAGATTAAAAAAAAAAAAAAACAAAAAACAAAAAAACAAAACAGTTAAAAAAAGCCAAAAGCCACTTGCCAGTGACCTTCAGGCACATCTCCCAAATCCCGGGTCACAAACTTCCCTTAGTCAATCCCGATGTTATCAGTTTCCCATCAGCTCCCATCAGCACTGATGGTAAAAACACGACAAGTTCCACCTCGATATGAGGAAGAACTTCTTTCCATGGCGGGGGGCCGGGCCCTGGACCAGGTTGTCCGTGGAAAACGGAGGAATAGCCTGAGCTGGGAGGGACCCACCGGGATCATCCAAAGGCGCCCGGGACACCCCAGCACTCCCCCCACTCCCGAACGCTCCTGGAGCTCCGGCAGCCTTGGGGCCGTGCCCACTGCCCTGGGGAGCCCGGGAGGGAGGGGGATTCTCCCACTCTGGAGACATTCCCGACCCGTTCCCGTGGATTCTCCCACTCTGGAGACATTCCCGACCCGTTCCCGTGTCACCCTCCCCCGGGCTGGGGTGGGGGGGGGGGGGGGGGGTCGGACTGGGCGACTTCCAGAGGTGCCTCCCGACCCCAACCACTCTGGATTCGGGGATTCGCGGAGGTGAATGCGGCGCTCCCGAGGGACCAGCACTGTCCCTCCAGCGCCCCCATTCCCATTCCCATCGCCATCCCCATCCCCACCTGCCGGGGCCGCGCCAGGGAATCCCCCCCCCCGGGACTGAGGGCGGGATCCCCCCCTAGCCGGGTCCCCTCCCGTCCCCCGCCGGTACCTGCGGAGGGCCCCGCTCGGTGCCGGGGCAGTGTCGGTGACGTGTCCGGCGCGATCCCGGCGCGGGGCGGGCGCGGCTCCCGCAGTCAATCCCTATGGAAACGGCCCCTCTGGAAAAGCCGCCCCCGCCCGCGCCGCCAGGGCCGCAGCGGGGCGACACCACCCGGCGCCGCGCGGGGGGCGCGCCAAAGCATGGCCCGGTGTAGTACGGCTCCAGCTCTCCCCGTTACGCCGCGGTCGCTCTCGCTGTCGCCCGCTGTCGTCGTCGCCCCTCTCCCGGTGTCACTCGCTGTCGTGTCGCTGAGCGGCACGGCCCGCAGCGGGTCCCCTGTCACCCCGCTCTCCCCCTCCGCGGTGACATGGTACAGCCCGGCGGGCGGGCGGGGAGCCGGGCGCCCCCTGGCGGCGCGGGTGGGAATGGCGGCTCCGCGTTTTTCCCTCCCGCGGCCGCTCCAACCGGGACAGCCCCGGGAAGCATAGGAAAACGTGGGGACCATCGGGATAATCGGCACCGCTCCCTGCTCCCGCTGCGCCGGCCTAGGATGGCCTGGAAACAAGGGCGAGAGCTCGGCTGTCCCCGCCCCGCAGGTAACGCGAGTGTCAGCGCTTCCCGCGTCCCGCCTTTGCTCCCGGTCCGGCCGGGTTGAGGGAAGAGATGGATTTTGGGGAATGCTGTACACGCGGTTTTTCCCGCGGGGTCGGTTGAAGCGTTTACAGCGGGCTCGGGGTCCCTACGAGGAGTCCTCTGTTCGCGGCAAAAGCCTTGGGAGAAGGTTCGTGGGCGGGATTTGAAGAACTCCGACAGCAACCAAAGGGACGAGCAAATTGCAAGTGGGAAGGAAAATAACGTGACCCTGCCCCACCAGGACTCACAGACCGCGGAAAGATGTTGTTTAACCTCAGTTTCTGTGCCCTACAAGGATTCATATACCGTGGAAACACATTATTCAACCTCAGTTTCTCCCTTCCCTTCCCCATTCTGTTCCCTCTCCTCTCTGTTTAACAAGCGGGCAGAACTTAATCCTGGTAGTTCAAAGAAGCTGGGAAAAAAAACCAACAAAACCAAGGAAAACCCACCTGTTCCGTCCCTAAAGGTAAGAGAAAGGCTTCAGCTTTTGATGGAAACTGTTTCAGCAACGACCTCCAACAAGTGTTACATTAATATACTGTTTTATTTTCTTGAGCCCGCCTGCCTTTCCTCTTCCTAGATAGATTTTAGGATATTTTTCGGTTAGTTCCTGAGGGGTTGCTCTCTCTCTTTGGAAGTTCTTTCCCTCATACATTCGTGTTCTTTGCACCGGTTGTGTGTGGATCCTTCCACACACCAGCGCTGCCCCTGCTAAATCCTGGCCCTTGGGATGGCATCAAGTCATGGATTTACAGGTGGAATCGCTGCTGGAGACAGCCAGGCTGCACTTCAGTGCCTAAAGGAGCTCTGTCTGAAGTTTGGTTCTCGCTGGGAAAGTCAGCTGCAATGATGTGTCACTTGTCAGGTGTTTCTTACCCTGTCTGCGTGGTGGGTGACACCACAGGACACGGGAGCAATTCCAATTATCCAAGACATGAAGGAATTCTCAAGAGTTCTTGTCATCCAGCACCTAAAGGGGCTACAGGAAGGCTGGAGAGGGACTTTGGACAAGGGATGGAGTGACAGGACAAGGGGGAATGGCTTCAGACTGCCAGAAGGCAGAGCTAGATGGGATATTGGGAAGGAATTGCTGGCTGGGAGGGTGGGGAGGGGCTGGGATAGAATTCCCAGAGAAGCTGTGGCTGCCCCCGGATCCCTGGAAGTGTCCAAGGCCACGCTGGAGCACCCCAGGCTGGTGGAAGGTGTCCCTGCCCATGGCAGGGAGTGGCACTGGATGGGCTTTAAGGTCCCTTCCAGCACAAACCATTTTGGGATTCTGGGATTCTCCCCCCTGCATTTCCAGGCATCTCCTCTGGCCAGTAAATTCCCAAGTCAAGATGTGTGCCCCCCAAAGAGAAGCAGTAAATCACACGTGGAAGTTTCCTCCAGCACAACAGACCTGTATTATTCCATCCCCTTTCCTAACCCTTGAACTGGACACAAGAACCACTCGGCAAGAGCCAGAACCTGAGAGCAACAAAACACTTGAGACACAACAGGCACGGGAGAGCAGCAGGGAGGGAGCAAAAGACCCCCCAGTAAATATATAATAAATCGATTTTGGTTGCACAATGCAGGCCCTGTGCTGAGAGCCAGCCTGGCCCTGGCTCTGCTCTCAGCAAACAGCCCTTCCCTGGCACTCTGCCCTGTGCTGCGTCCCAGCTCTCTTCCCAGGACACATTCCCACTGCCAGTAGGGAATGTTGTGCAGCTTCTCCTTCCTGACCGATCCTGGAACAGCCAACGTGCTCTGCTTTGTTTCTGCCGCAGCAGCTGAGGTTGGATCCACCCACACAGCTGATTCTCCTTCCTGGAATACCTCAGCACGGCTGCAGAGGATGGGAGAACACCTGTCCTGTGTCCTTCTTCCTGCTCATTGCACCAGGAATTGTATTATCACGAGAAATGACACCGCTGACAGTGACAATCCAGCCAAAACCTTCCCCTTTTTTACTTCCTCACCCTGGCACGGAATAAGTGGGTTTAACAAACAGCAAACAATTTTTACAGCTTTTGTAAAACTTTCAAGCCTGTAATTTGGCTTGAATGTAAAAAAAAAAAAAAAAAAACAAACCAACAAACCAATCCCAAATCCAATGTCTTTCACTCCGGCTCCAGCGCACTTAATTCAGCTTTGTAACAAGGAAACTTCTGGCTGTGCAAGAAATGAACTGAGGGAGAGTTTGATTTAGCAGTGGTTTATTTTCTCTTTCTGTAGTGCAGACATCACACGTTCCAGCCACAAACTTGGCTGCAGAAAATCAAA
>NW_020956960.1:64340-69062 GCF_003031625.1 Empidonax traillii
CCAAATCCAATGTCTTTCACTCCGGCTCCAGCGCACTTAATTCAGCTTTGTAACAAGGAAACTTCTGGCTGTGCAAGAAATGAACTGAGGGAGAGTTTGATTTAGCAGTGGTTTATTTTCTCTTTCTGTAGTGCAGACATCACACGTTCCAGCCACAAACTTGGCTGCAGAAAATCAAAATGCATTTTCCAACTCGAGAAGTTCTTAGTACCAGAAGAAGCCCAGTCAGATGAATACAAATCAGCAAGTAATTATTTTGTGACATTATTAATAATGAAAAAAAATGATTACATTTTTCTATTAATGGTACATCCTTGCTATTTTGATATTCTCCTAATTTAATTTTGTTCTGATAGTAAGGAATGTCTCTACACAGCAGTGATTCTGTTCTGATCTTATGAGTCTCTCCCAAAACACTCCCTAAAACACTTCACTCTCCTTTAAGAAACCCTGTTCAGCCTCAAGAAGCAGCTCTGGACCTCACAAAGATCTACTCAGAAATAATAAGGCACCTACTCCCTCATCCCATCTCCACTTCTCCTGTCTCAGGGATTGGGAAAAGGGCTGGCAATGACATAATGAAAAGTAAAATTAGGCAACCAAGGTCAGGCACCTCCCCATTGCCACCTGCCTCAGCTCACCAGGGTCGGACAGTTTTGTCGCTCACGAACTGCCCGTGAGGAGCGTCGGCATCTGAAGGCAAAAGGGCCAAATAAACGGGGGTCTCAGCCCCCTCATCGGGGGATTTGGTGGCTTTGGGACCTGCCATGTCTGTCCTCACCCAGCCAGGGCAGCAGGCATTGAGCAGGATGTGGTCCCCTTTCCTTTTCTCGTTCAGCAGCCGGGCCTGGATCCTGGACAAGACAGTGACCCCAATTTTGGACACCCCGTAGGCGGTGTTTGGCCAACCCTCTTTGTCGTGCACCCCTTTCTTGGTGTCCTCCACGAACTTGTTCATCAGCTGCACCAACTCCTCCTCGGTGATGGTGTCACTGCGGAATTTCTGCTGCAGCTCCTGGCTGCAGCCCTTCAGGGCCGAGCTGCTCACCATGCTGGACACGTTCACCACCCGCCCTGGCACGGGGAAGAAGAGCTGGTTATTTTGGACACCTTTTAAGGCCAGCACTGAGGTGGGGGCTGCTCTGCAGCTTTGTGTTCGCTGCTCGGGTCAACACCTGCCAATTGTTTCATGTGGGCTGTTTGGCAGAACTCTGGGAAGGTCAGAGTTAACTCCATGTCACACGCTGCCAGAAAATTCCATTCAGTGTTCATCTCCCAGCACTTCAGCACAGAGCAGTGAGTCACCTTATCAGTAAATCATTTCCAAAATTATTTTGCAATGTTTTCCCCCTTTCTTGCTACTTCACGGCCATTCAGGTGATGAACATGGGGATTTAACCTTAAAAGGCCCAGAAATTAATCCTTTCTGTTAATGATTTTATTACCACACCCATCCTTCGCCCTTAGTACAAGAGGACTAAGTTGTAATTTTGGCACTGTTTACTCTCTCCCCAGCTGACCCCCCAAAATTCTTTTACTCTGTCTTCTCCCTCTTCACCAGGAATAACAATTCCCAATTTCTCTTTCATCTACTTGAGTTCTTTCCTCTTAAAACCCTGGATGCTTTTAAGTGTTAGTATCATCTACATTTCATTTACAGCAGCAAACACATCACACAGCACCACGTCAAACCCAGCTGAAAGGCTGCTTTTAGGTACTTCCTTATCCCAGTTCTGTCATCAAAACGTCCTTTCTGAAGCAAGAACAGTTTGTGGAGGCAGAGATCACGGACAGAGCACTTTGCTATGGGGCAGTGTCTGAGACTGGAGAGGATTTCCCTGTTTAATGAGGGTTAAAATTCAAACAAAACTGTTCCTGCGGTGTTTCACTTACCATAGGGCTTCATAAGAGGCAACAACTCTGTGCAAACATTCCTGGTTCCAAAAAAGTTTGTCTTCAGTGTAACCTCAGCTTGGACTGCAAATGGAGCCGTGTCATGAACTTTTTGTAACAGGTGGGAAAGAGAAAAAAAAAACAAAAACAAACTAAAAATCAGAATCGTAGTGTTTGAACAAAGTTACCAAACTCCAAAAGTTTATCTTAGTTATTTTTTAAACTCAACCAAACCTCAGTAGTTCAGTTAAATTTTTTTCTAATAATTAGAAAACAGGCACATGATGAATTAAAATCTGTAAGAAAAGCAACATAATTAACACTAATGAGAAGACCTGGCTCTGCAATTTTGTATTAATGAGCTAGTTATGTTTTCACCTCTTCTTAGCTGAAGGTTTTGGCTTTACCCCAGAGAGCCAGTTGTACTCCCTCTGCGGGGTCATCTGCCACCCCACAGGTTGTCTGTCCTTCTGGCTTTTTATGGAAAAGCCATGGAAAAACAGCTTTCCTGGGATGTGCTGCCCAACCTGCCCTGGGATCTGCCAGGACCTGCCCACACCCAAGTTCTCAGCTGGGGTTTGAAGTCCCCAACACCCTAAAAGCTTCTGTGGGATTTGGTGCAGCCTGAATAAACAAACTGGGTAGAAACAGCAATCTTGAGAGCAGGAATTAAAACAAAAATATGGGGTAAGTTTTGACACAGATGTTATACCCTCCAGGCTCTGTGTTAGATACTCACACAGCAACAGGCACAAGAGGCTGCTTTATCACATTTCTTAATTGTAGGACATACTGCTGACTCAGAGTTGTTGTCAGCTTGAAGAAAGTCCGGGCTAAACATCTGGAAGTGATATTTTAACTGCTGCTGCTGTAATGTTTTAGTACCTCTCTATCCTGAGCACATCCTGAAGCTCAGAATTCATAATAAGAGCTGCCTCCTGTTGAACTGATCAAACACAAGCAATTTTTCTATAAAGTAACATGCCAAACATACAGTGAGTGGGTTTTAGAAGGTCATCACTGCACTCCCACTCCATGAGAAGCTCCATCTTCAGGAGCAGGTGAGGTTTGATCTGTAGTTCCTGACAGAATCCCCTCCCTAGAACAAGCAGTCAGGCTTGTGATTTGCTCTATCTGACATGATCTTGCCTTGCTTTTATAAACACTTACAAGAAGAATGCACTTTTCCACCTTAAAACTGCTGTGCCTTCCTCGCTTTCCCTGCGTTCCTGTCCACTGGGGGATGACGTGGTTACATTCTTGCTCAGTGCAGGCCCCACCCAGGGCCACAGTTTATTTTTTATCAGCTGGATGCCTTGAGGAGGTAACACACACAGCAAAGCGTGAGGCTTGTGGAAAACACAGATCCCCACGGAACACAGCTGATATTCACCCTCAGGACGGGCTCCCATGGCCCTGGTGACACTCCTGAGCACTGAGGCAATTATCCCAACTCCACTCACAGGGCATTGTGTGCCTCAAGTGCTTCCGTGCTCCCTGGGTGATGCAAACACAGCACTCCAGGGAGGCACGTTTACAGAATCACTGAGGTTGGAAAAGACTTCCAGGATCATCCAGTCCACCTCGTGCCCCATCCCAGAGCACTGAGTGCCACAGCCAGGCCTTCCTTGGACACCTCCAGGGCTGGGCACTCCAAACCTCCCTGGGCAGCCCCTGCCAAGGCCTGACCACCTTTTCCATGGAGAAATGCACAACTCAGCCCAAGAGATCCCAGAAGACCCATTTCACATTGTCCTCAAGACAGGAAGCATTCCACCGGCACACAAGTGTCAGACGCATCCACAAACCTCTCCACACAGCTCGGCAGCACCCAGGACTATCCCAGACAGACTCTCTCTCCTACCTTTGAAAGCGATGCCCGCGTTGTTCACCAGCACGTTCAGCCCCCCGTACTTCTCCTTGAGGAAATCCCGGAGGGCTCTGATGCTCTGCGGGTCATCGATGTCCAGCTGGTGGAAGAGGGCCCGCAGCCCCTCCTGCTGGAGCTTGGCCACCGCCTCCTGCCCCCGGCCGGGATCCCGGGCCGTCAGGTACACATCCCCCGGGAACTGCTTGCACAGGGCCCGCACGATGGCAAAGCCGATGCCTTTGTTGCCCCCCGTCACCACAGCCACGGGCGCGCTGGACATTGTCCTCCCTGGGTGTGTGGGTGGGTGTGCCCGAGAGACAGGAGCTGCCAACAGCAAAGAAAGCTTCACTCAGACGGACAAAGGTGGCTGTTGGAAAGGAATTAAAAGTCAGGGAATGGTTTGGGACCTTAAAGATCATCTAATCCAACCCCCCCCCTGCCACGGGCAGGGACGTGTTCCACGATCCCAGGTTGCTCCAAGCCCCGTCCGACCTGGCCTTGGACAACACCAGGGGTGTGGAGTCCACAACTCTTCTGGCCAATTAAGTGTTGTTTTTGTTTTTTTTTTTCTTTAAAATACTATTTCAAATTCCACCTCGATTTACATAAAGCACATTACTGAGGATAACCTCCTAAAGCAGCTCGAGGTGTTCACAGAGAAATCCATACCCGGTGCTAAATGTTTTGAAGAAAACCCAGCCAGTGACCGGGCAAAATGAAGAAAAGTCTTTACCAAAGAAAGTCAACCACTGATTTTCAGTAGTGAGTTAACTTTTGGTGGGAGTAAGCTCTTCTGCACTTACACCTCACAGAAATTCCCTTCTTTTGAGGGTATTTCAACTGGTTCAGCTGAAAAACTCAGGCTCAGAACCCGAGCAACCTCCTCTAGTTGAAGGTGTCCCTGCCCATGGCAGGAACTGGATGAGCTTTAAGGTTCATTCTAACCCAAACCATGGGGG
>NW_020956960.1:71572-76612 GCF_003031625.1 Empidonax traillii
TCCAGCCTGGCCTGGGACACTTCCAGGGATCCAGGGGCAGCCACAGCTTCTCTGCCCAACCTGTTCCAGGGCCTGCCCACCCTCACAGGGAACGATTTGAACAGTACTTTAAACATTTGTAAGTAACTTTTTTTTTTTTTAACTATTTTTGATTCAGGTCGTCTAAACAAAGCAAAATCCGTTGCTTAATATGAAGAAAAACAGAGGTCGGACGGGTCGCAAGAGAAGAAGAAAACACTTGCAGGGTTTTGTGGATGGAGGTATTACCCCTGAAAGTTAAATAATCAAGGTGGTGTTCCGTGTTTTATATTTGCAAACACCTTTGTGGTTATTTGCTCTCAGGCACGTGGTTGGATTGTTGGAATTGTCCTGGCCAGGAGATGAACTCAGTGGTCCCGATGGGTTCCCTTCCAACTCATGATATTCTATGATTTCCAAACACCCTTGTGTTTTGAAAATGATATTAATAAATGTTACATTTTCTTAATGTGCAAATATTGTAGCATTAGTTGACAATCACAAGCACAGCCTGGTGAATATTGTGAGCTCTCTTTTCTGGCTCGTGACAAGTACTACATTATTCTTAAAATTCCTTAAATATGCTAAATAACTCACACAATTCTGAGACCTCCCAGTGCCCAGAGGCCCAGAATTTAGTAAGTTAGTTCTAAGGGAGCCTTTCTTGCTATTTTTTTATGCTCTGAAATGTCCAAGATACAGTGTGTCTGACTATACAGTGAATTTTTTTAATTTCCTTTATTTTCCCAACAGGAAATTATAGCCTTTTATAGATTTAATCTTTCTTTTTTTTTTTTTTTTTTTTTTTTTTTTTTTTTTTTTTTTTTTTTTTTTTTTTTTTTTTTAATTTATTTTTAGTCAACTGCAGTCACAAGCTGGAATACGTTAAACTTAAGAAGTGGCTAAAAGACAGAGGATTTGAAGACAGCATTTTAAGACCAGCAGAGTTCAGGGGTAATGTCTTAATTTTTTTATTGATGGTACAAATTTCTGATTCTTCTAAGAATGGTAGATCACTGATGTAAGTTTTTACGCCTGGCTGGCATCAGGAAAAAATCCAGTCACTATTAGAGTTTTAAGGATATTTGACAAATGCACGTGGGTGTCAACTGAACAGAAACAAAACACCAACTGACCAGAAACAGTAAACAACAACTGAACAGAAACAGTAAAGGTATATATTGCATTTTTTCCTCTTTAAGTAGGTTACGTTTCCAAATTTTTTTTGCAATATTAAAGAGAGAGTGGAAAGAAGAGAATGAGCCAGAGAAAATTATTGCTGATTCCACACATGCACGTGTATTCACTCGTGCTCCTTTTGTTCCCGCTTCAGAGACAGGAAGAGGACTGATGGCAACAAAAGCTCTTCAGGTCAGTGGTGTTGGTTCTGGTGCAGGAGCTCCTTGGGTTCTTTGGAGGTGAAATGATCTTTGCAAGAAGCAAAAAGCTCAGGGTTGCAGGCAGGGTCTTCACAAGCCCTGCTGTGAATGTGATTTCTGGCCTCTCAACCTTCACTTTGAAACCTCTGTGGTGGTGGACTAATTAACAGGGACGTAATTTCTCAAGCATTTCCAAGAGGCAAGGGGAATAATAGGAAAAAATTCTTTGCCTTTTGGATGTTGGCACAGAAGCTGTGTGTGTTCTTATCCACTAAACCCAACTGGAGCAAGGCAGGGAAAACCAGGAGATGAATGGGAAGAGCATTGACTCCATTCCACGTGCCCTCTCCCTGCAGCAGTGGGGGCACATGTGGCTCCAGCCAGGCATGAAAGTTGATTTCCACACAGCAGCTTGGCAAGCAAGGTCAGGGCAGCCACGACCTGAAATATCCCTGCCACGTTCTGCTGTGCTGAGGGAGATTCAGCTGTTTGAGAGACCTAATCTGAAATAAATCCAGTGCAGAGAAAGGGATTGCTGTGAACAGTGAGGGGTTTGTGCTGACTGCAATTGTCCTCCTTCCCTGGGCTGGGACTCTTCAAACCATTCCACTTCCCCCAGGAGTACGAAATGAGCCACTCACACTTGACTTTTCCCGTTCTTTGTGTGTGATTTTTTTTTTCTCCTCTCCCCTCAAAGGCAGGGAATCTCATCATTTCGCTGCCTGAGAGGTGTTTGCTCACCACAAGCACTGTCCTTAGCAGCTGCCTGGGAGGATACATTAAGAAGTGAGTGAAAAGTGACACCTGATGGACAAGCTGGCCTGGAGTGTGGGTGGTGCATCAGGAGATGAATCATCTGAAGTGGTGGTAGAGCTTTCAGCCGCGTTCCCTGAGCGGCACCAGGGATTTTTTGTGGCCTTCCCTGGGTGTGGAATGCTCAGATTGGAAAGGTTTGGGCTTAGAGCATCCCCTTTTAGCTCAGCAGATTAAAGCACATTGTCCTGCCTCAGAGCCAGCTTGGACGTGAATATCACTTAGGAATGATTTCCTGGGAATTTGTGGGTAAGCTTCAGTGGGAGAAGGAAGATAAAAAGGGGTTGCAGAGCAGTCACAGGGACATGGCCTTTTAGAAAACTCAGAACAAAGCCCTCTGCTGGACACTGAGTCCTTGTATATCCTAAAAAACCCCACCCCACCCCAAAAAAACACACCAATCCATGTGGTGAACCTGAAGTTCTTATTTCCAAACCATCTTTTATTGCCCCTTTGAAACCATCCAGAGGGCTTGGGGAGGGGGAACTACAAAGCAGCTTGAAATAGAAGCTATTTATGACACCTCAAAGAACCCTTCGAGAGATAAAACCCCCAATTCCCGCCTCACCTCTGAGTGTCTGCTGCGCCGGTCTCTTTATTTTGATTTCTCTGTTGTTTTCTGATAGCTGGAAGCCTCCTGTATCTCCTCTGATGGCGCTGTGCACGTTTTTAATAGCAGAGAAACACGCTGGCCACGAATCCCCCTGGAAGCCCTACCTGGATGTTTTACCCGAGGCTTACACTTGCCCTGTTGGTTGGGAGCAGCACGTGGTGAATCTCCTCCCAGAACCTTTAAGGAGGAAGGCTCAGGAGCAGAGAACAACCATCCATGAGCTCTATTTGTCTTCCAAGGGTTTTTTCTCCTCCCTGCAGCCTTTGTTTGCTGAGGACACGGGAAGCATTTTTACCTGCAGTGCTCTGGAGTGGGCTTGGTGCACTGTTAACACCAGGACAATCTACATGAAGCAGCCCCAGAGGGAGTGTTTTTCTCTGCAGCCAGATGTTTATGCACTGGCACCGTATTTAGACCTGCTAAACCACAGCCCAAATGTTCAGGTAAAGAAACTAAAAAAAGGGGATCACTTGATTTATTTTTTGTTTTTTGATTTGGAAATGCACTGCCTCAATGCAAAGGGCATTTATGGGATGGATCAGGAGCGTGGGGAGGTCGGGGAGGGATCTCACAGTGGGAGAAATGTCAGTTTGGGAACACGTGGAGGGGGAGGACTTGTGGGTCATAAACACACTGGGGTTTGTAACTCAGCCCAAGGCAGCTGAATAAAGATGATTGTGGTAAAGATCATCAGGAACTGGAGTGACAGGGCAAAGGAGAATGGCTTCAAACTGACAGAGGGCAGGGTTAGGTGGGATATTGGGAGGGAATTCTTCCCTGTGAGGGTGGGGAGGGGCTGGGATAGAATTCCCAGAGAAGCTGTGGCTGCTCCTGGATCCCTGGAAGCGTCCAAGGCCACGTTGGATAAACTTGGAGCAACCTGGGCTAGTGGAAGGTGTCCCTGCCCATGGCAGGGGGTGGATTAGATGATCTTTAAGACCACTTCCAACCCAAACCATTCTGGGATTCTGTGATTCCACGGTTCAAATTCAGTTCACAGGCCTCTGAAACACTTTTCTTCCAGAGTTAGAGAAATGATCGGTACTTTTGGATCTTAATATTCGAGGTTTGGTTCCTTTTTTCAATCTGCCAAGAATAATAAACCCTTTTTCTTTTTTAACTCCACGTAGGTAAAGGCTGCATTTAATGAGCAGACAAGGAGCTACGAAATTCGGGCAACTTCCCAGTGCAAGAAATATGGAGAAGTTTTTATCAACTATGGACCTCATGATAACCAGAGGCTGCTCCTGGAATATGGATTTGTGGCCAGGGATAACCCTCACAGCAGCGTTTATGTCTCATCAGGTTGGATTTATGGAATGTCACTGAAAGCACTTCTGAGAAGCAGGTTGTTGGTGGTTGTTTCTTTCAACCTTGAAAAATAGACTTGCAGTGCTATTTCAGAACTGATGGCTGTGCTTCCTTCTGTGTAGCATTTCTTGAAATATCTAAAATGTGTTTTTGTGCAGATACTCTCCTCAGATATCTTCCACCACTGGACAAGCAGAGAAAGGCAAAACTGTCCATTCTAAAGGATCATGATTTCCTAGAGTAGGTGTCTGGGGGTTCTTTCTTTCCTGGGGAGCTTTCTTTTTAATATTTTCTAGGGGGCAAATTTTGCTTCTGGTATCAAAATCCTGCAAAAAATTATAACTTGGGATTTTTTTATTTTTTAACAAACCAATATACTTGTGAGAGGATGTAGAACTTGTAAACACCAGTATCAAAGCTTGAGATCTCCCCTTGCCAGGAGGAAAACTGTCACACTGTAAAAGCTCCCTTACACTTTCTTGTCACTTTGGACTTTTTAGAAACCTGACCTTCGGCTGGGATGGACCATCGTGGAGACTCCTCACAGCCCTCAAGTTGTTAAGCCTTGGAGCAGATGAATTGTAAGTTTAAGCCCTCAGAGTATTTCGTCCTTGTGCTTGTGCCATTTTCTGCTGTTTCCCAGAATCACCAAGGCTGGGAGAGACCTCCAGGATCATCCAGTGCCACCCTCACCCAGCACCACCACAATCACCCCTAATCCACATCCCCAAGGGCCACATCCAGACCCCTCTGGGACACTCCCACACACAGGGACTCCACCACCTCCCTGGGACACTCATTGCAAGGCCTGACCACTCCTGCAGGGACAAATTGTTTCTGCTCTCTGCTCTGAACCTGCCCTGGGGCACTTTGAGGCCATTTCCTCTCCTCCTTTCCCTTGGGATG
>NW_020956961.1:0-2847 GCF_003031625.1 Empidonax traillii
GAATGATTTGGATGTGTGTGGAAGTGAAGGCCTCTTCCTGAGCAAACAGAATATCATCCATGTAGTGATAGATGATAGTATTAGGCCACTGAGCACGAAGGGGCTGTAATGCTGCATCGACATATAATTGACAGAGTGTAGGGGAGTTCCGCATTCCCTGAGGTAAAACAGTCCATTCAAAACGCTTATCTGGTTCACCTCTATTAATAGCAGGAAGGGTGAAAGCAAAACGTTTAGTATCACAAGGATGCAGGTGTATTGTGAAAAAACAGTCCTTCAGGTCTACAACTAACAAAGGCCATCCTTGTGGTAGTAAGGCAGGGTTTGGCAATCCTGGTTGCAGGGCTCCCATTGGTTCCATTTGATTATTGACTGCACGTAAGTCATGAAGTAGCCGAAATTTTCCTGATTTCTTTCGAATGACGAAAATGGGTGTGTTCCAAGGGCTGGTAGATAGTTTTAAATGTCCCTTTTCAAATTGTGCTTGAACTAATTCATGAGCTGCTGAAAGACTTTCCCTTTTTAAGGGCCATTGCTTAACCACAACAGGTGCATCTGTAGTCCAGGTAAGTGGGATTGGGAAAGTCCAAGCAATGGCAGTTACTGTAAAGGGTGTTCATTTGTCAGAATGATTCCCAATTGAGCTAAGACATCTCTGCCAATTAGACATTGAACACCACTGGGTAATGGAACAATGGAAACAGTTGCATTAGCTTGTTGGTCTTCAAGATGAATGATCAGTGGGGGTGATTTCTTTGCCAAAGTGAATCCACCCACACCTGCAACAGTGTCCATGGTTTGAAGAGCTGGCCAATCTGGGGGCCAGTAGTCTGGAGACACTATGCTGGTATCTGCTCCTGTGTCGAGGAGACTCTGAAGAATGATGTGGCCTTTTTTCCACTCAAGTTTAACCTCTTTCTTGGGACGGGATGTGAGATCCAGCGACAGCATTGCAGCTCCTGTGGAGCCAAAACCCTGGTCTCTTCGTTCTTTTGTAACCATTGGGGTGATATCTTTGATCAACTGAGGCAGAGCAATCAGTTGAGCAATTCGTTGTCCCCTTTTTACTATCATGGGTGGAAATGGGGTATATGCCATAATTTGAATTTCTCCTGTATAATCTGCATCAATAATTCCTGGTAAGACAAAAAGTCCTAGTAAAGATGTAGAGGATCTTCCGATTAATAATGCTCCATAGGACTTCGTGGCTATTTTGAGGGGACCTCTGATTCCAGCTGGTATTTTTACTGGACGATTCGTAGCAATTGTGACATCTACTGATGCTGCCAGGTCAAGTCCCAGGCTGCCTGCTGTGGCAGGTTGGAGGCTGCCTGCTGTTGCGGGTTGTAGGCTGCTTGCTGTGGTGAGTTGTAGACAGGAGGTGGCATCATTGAAGCAGCAGCTACTTGTATCGGGGCGCGGCTGCGCGCGCTCTGCTGGGAGTTTCCCGACCGCTGACAAGCTACAGTGTTATGCGTGTTGGATTGACAGTTCTGGCACCAGACCCCCGTAGCTCTACAGGTACGGCGTATATGACCATGCTTTCCGCAGCGATAACACTTGGCGGATTTTCCAGGAGCAGTCGTCTGGCTTGATTTATTACCAACTGTAGCTGAAGCCTGAAGTGGCGCAAGAGCTGCTAGAACCTGAGACTGTGCACTCTCTGCCTGCTTTTGTAATCCTAAACCTAATTCCTGAATCGCTTTCACAATAAATGCCTGCTGTCCAACCGGCTGTGACGAAAGCCTTTCCAAAGCCTCCTCTATTGTCCAGTTTGCTCCTAAGGTAAAGATTATTCGCTTGGTTGATTCATTGCTATTTTGAAGTACACACTGCTTAAGCAGTGCTCCTTTCATGTAATCTGCAACTCCTGCTTTCTCTATCGCTGTTGCAACTTTGTCTATAAAGGTCCCAAAAGGCTCATCTCTACCTTGTTTGATGCTCATATACATAGGAGTCCCTGTTCCATCTTTGATTCTTCTCATAGCTAATCTCACCAATCGCATTGCTTCCTTAACTTTATCAGGACCTATTGTAACTTGAGCTTCTGTTCGTATGTATAAACCTAATCCCATTAACTCCTCGACTGTAACACCATGCAACGGATCACCTGGACCTCTTTGTATTGCGACAGACTCATTTACATAAGCCTGCCAGTGTGCATTGAACAGCAATTGCTGATGTGGGGTGTAAATTAATTTTACTATCCCTCGCATATCATTTGGCAACAGCAGCATAGCATTAAACATGTAATCCAACATCTGTTTTACCGGTTCACTTGTGGGACCATATTGGCTAACAGTTTGTCGGAGCTGTGCCAGTAACTTCCAGTCAAGAGGAGAATAATTCCCCATTTGCCCCTGTATCTGTCCGTTTTGATCCACGACCGGTGTATAAATTACAGGACAAGCTAACTCCGTGGTGACCTCTAAGACTTCTGTATCTCCGCTTTCTAGCCCGTGCCGTGCCAAAGTTGCCCATGCCTCTCTGCTCCGTCTGGCCATCTCCCCCCATGAGTCACTGTGTGCCCCAGGGATGGGTACCGACGCTGCCGACTTTGTAGCAGAGTGCTGCTGCAGAGAGCTGGCCGGCACAATCTCGGCAGTACTGGAGAGTACAGAGTCTGGCACAGAGCCATCCACGGACGCTGACAGCGCTGGCGGCGCTGAAGGCGAAAAAGCTGCCGCTGCACTGCTTGAAGGCACAGGTGCTGACAGTGCAAGAGGCGCTGAGGGCAAGGGAGATACCGATCTGCCTGAAGGCAGTATAACTGTATTAGTACTGGGTGCTAAAACTTCTCCCTCTTGCATCACCCCTGTATTACTTTTACTGATCTCAAGTGCCTCT
>NW_020956961.1:3149-14406 GCF_003031625.1 Empidonax traillii
AGGCAGTATAACTGTATTAGTACTGGGTGCTAAAACTTCTCCCTCTTGCATCACTCCTGTATTACTTTTACTGATCTCAAGTGCCTCTTTTGCTGCTTGCTTTTCTGAAATTTGCTGAGTAAGGGACTGATAGACTGATTTCCACACTTTTCCTAGCTTTTTTGCTGTTTTATCATCGTCTAACATAGCATCCCTGATATTATCACCCAGCCTTTTCCATTCTACGATATCATGTATGGTATGGGGATTTGCAAACCTGCCTTTAGCTGCTCCCCAAGTTACTAAAGGCGAAACCTCTTTTCTTATCTCTTTAACTTCAAAACCGGGGATACCTCGTTTTTCTAACCCCGTAAAAAATAAATCATATGCCACTTGCCTGTCCATTGTCTTTTTGCGCTAGCGCTTTTGCGGCTCTCCAGGCTCCAGTGGCACGTATGGCCCACTGCTACCTGTATAGCCAGTGGGGGTGCGTCCTGGCTCCTTTTTCTTCTTTTTCCTTTTTTCTTCTTTTTGCCGTTTGCACCACTTCGCGGCCGCTGACGAAGTCCAACCCAACTTCTCCAACCGTGGTGTTCCGATTTAATCACGTCGGGGTCACCATTTTGTCGGAAAAGGAAGACCCGACCACCTTATCAGATTGGTCCATCGAGCCTCGTTTATTAGCAATAATCAGAAGGCTTATATGTGGTACATAATTAGCTCATGCATATTGCAAAACTCAAGCTGCTGATTGGCTGTATTTACTATAAGGCTATTGGCATCTAAAGCATGTAGGTACTTTCCGCTCTGCTCTTTGCCTCTTTGTTCTCCTAAAAGTCCCTTTGTTCCTCCTGTGATCACCAAGTTATACATTGTCTCTTCTTTGATCATCAAGCTAGAACACCAGATGTCCTGATATCATCGTCAGCGACCTCGCATTTTGCTACTCTAAATACTTTTCCCAAGGGACCAGCTCCTGCTGGTTGTGTCCCTTCTCTCGCAGCCATTGAACTACAATATTCTCCACATATTTTCTTATGAACAAGTTCATATTGGTGGTCAGCAGACTAGTAAAAGCTTTCAGTAACACTGCATTCTTATCTTCGAGTTGTCTGGAACAACTTTGAGTAAGATTTAAAAAGTATTAATGACAAATAAAGGATTTGTTTGTTGTTCAGTGTATGTCTGTGTTTGCACTGAAAGCAGATCAATAAATATCTCATTTTAGCTTTGTCACTTTTTGCACCCAGTATCTCCCCTGAGCATTTCTTTCCTGTGAAACATGAACATATTGCAGAATCCAACTTGAGGAAGGCATATAAAAAAGTCAATGTAACAAACAGCTAACTACCAGAATATAGGATTGGGATTTGTTTCTGTGGTCACTACTGTGAAAATTATATGATCTCTACATGCTATCTCTAAGTATTGGCTACTAGCAGGAACAGAATACTAAGCTAAATATATCTTCTGAATTCAGTTCAAATCTTATGCCTATCCTTTGTGTCTTGGGACATTTCGGCCTCAGTCATTAAACACAGAAACAGTCTCTACCTTCCAAATTGAGCAGTGTTTTCACAGATCCTGTGGAGTGTGTGATTCACTCTGACCATTCTCATTTGGAGCCTCGCTGCCTGTCACTGCTTTACCCTACAAAGGGGTTTCCCATCTGCCCTCCATTCTTGCTATTTTTTTCTTTCTCAGCATGCCCATCCTGCCCCACCTCTATTTTCCCATCACAGTTTCTACATGTGCAATTATACAGATCTCCAATAAATATTAAAGCTTTAACTGGAGTTCATTAATTATCCCAACCACAGATTTAAATTATGCAGGACAGCAAACCTTGTACCTTACTGCTAATTAGTATTTTAAAATGCTTTACAAAAAAACCCTATGAATTTTTGTATCTTGGAGGAGAGTGGCTTGACTGCGGTATTCATTAGGACCAATGTTACACTGATAACATAATAATAACTGGTGTAAAATATGTAAAACAGCAACCAATTGTAAAATCAAGTGTTTCACAAATATTTTGCAGAATATTTCACAGAATATTCTGAGTTGAAAGGAACCGACAAGAATTATCAAGTCCAGCTCTTAAGTGAATGGCCCGTACAGGGATCGAACACATAAATTTGGTATTATTAGAATACATAGAAAATAATAATAGATGATAAGGGAAATTTCTAAAGTATCTTAGTTACTTTTAAGAATAAAATTAGCAAACAAAGGAAAAAAAGAAAAAGAAGACTAGATGAATCTTCTTATTTTTTCAAAACCCATTCTAATAAAACCCCAAAGGTCCTCAAGCTACATATAAAAATTTATTTATCTAAATAGAAACAAAAAAGCACTAGGGGATGTAATACTATTAAGCATATACATATTTCTGTATTAGTGGAAGGTCTAAGAATGCGTGTTTATTATTGTGATAAGATTGCAGAAGTGTTTGGTAATTTAAGACATCTCATTTTAATATGGCTCTACAAGAATCACTTTTAATGGCAAGTGATCGCTTAAATACTTTCTATTCTTGGAATAATTAATCCCTTTTAGACCACAGGAATGTGAGTTGATTACCAACTTAAACCGTTTTCAGCTCAGTGCAACTCTGTGAAATCCTGTCTTTGGACTTTTACTCTTTAAAATTCTTTCACACTGAAAAATAATCATAGAGACTGGTTTCTCTTGTTTCTTCCTCCCCATTCACTGCAGACAAACAAACTGATCCAATGAACTTGCTTAGTTGCTCAGTCCTTTCACTGCTTGTAAAACCAACTGGCAGGTGACTGACTTCTTTAATAGAGTCAGATCCAGCTGTACCTAATATTTTTCATCTGAAACAGAAGGACTAATGACCAGATGAGAACTGTTTCCAATAAAGTCTAAAAGAGGCTTGGGTTGCTTAGAGTAAGGAAAGCTGTTGCAGACATTTATTTTACCGAAAAATAGACCCTTGGATATTCAAGATTTGGATGCAAGTCTGTCATTTCTTTGAGTGGCTGAACTCCTGCTCAAGTTTCAGGGTCAGGAAATAATAAAGAAAAAGCAAAGGGGGAGAGAGAAGAGTCCCTCCAAATTCAGCTGCCCTGTGACAGAGGAAGTATGAAACTGTAGCATGATAGTCAGATGTTAATTTTAGTAATTGACTTTGTCTTGTGGGAAGGGGGCAGTGTGTATTTCATCATACCATAAATCATAGACCACACGTGTTAGAACCAGTTCAGTCTTGAGTAGGTAACTGCATTGTTCAAATGCTGTGGAAAGCTCTTAAGCTTAATCTTGAGCATAGTATATCCCCATCAGGGCAGTAATTACGAAAGGGTTACTAAAGCTTCCTTCTTAATGCAGTGTTCATCCTCGTGTTTTATTGCCAGGCACCTGAATCACTTTGACAGAGCTTCCATTATTTTATCCATTTTTTGAAGTGTGTGAATATGTCCTTTCTTAAATTGAACTCTTACTGAAATAAAATACTCTGATTGCATTTACTGATCCTTTTCAATCTGTGTACCATGTCAATGAAATGTGTACATTCCTTAATATATTAAGACTATACTTTCCAATGAATTAGGCCTTTCAAGAAATTATTTAAGCCTCTTGAATGCATTTTTTAATACTTTTTTTTTTCATTAAACATGCATCACATCATGTGGCCCACTTTAAGTACCCTGACAAAAATTTTGTACAACTTTTAAGTGTACCTATCCAAAAACAATCACTGGATTTCTAAAGATATCAATTTGATATTATCAGTGAAAATCCAAAACATACACCGCTATTTTGTTATTTGAGTGAGTGATGGAGAATAATGAGGAAGTAAGTAAAATTTTGAAAGAAACTAAATTTTCAGCTGTCCACAAGATATTTCAAAAATAGAACCACTGAGGAGATTAAAAAATTAGCAATAATGCATGAGTCAAAAAAATTGGGTAATGTTATCCCTAGTAACTGTAATTCTGACACACTTCAAAGAAATCAATACTTTTTTGTGTAATCAAATACTATTTGCAACTAAAGAAAGAATATTCAGAATTAAAGATGATCTGGCCAGTCATCTAACAGGCTTCAAAGAGAGTACATCCCATTTTTGAAATGCGTGCTTATTACATTTTTAGCATACCCAGGATAAGCATATTCAGCTTATAGAAATTTTAACTGTAAGTGTTAAATTTTCTTGTAAGAATTCCAATGCTGTAACAGACTTGTCTTCAACAATGCAGTCAATCACAGACAAAGATTTTAGATATCAGGAGTTGTGAAGAAAAATCACACGCAGGCACCCCCAGACACCAAGCAGTGGAAAGATTCAAGAAAATTTATTCTGAAAGCTGAGAACACTAATTTTATGGCTTTGAGCACTGGGCATGAGTTGTGCTTTTCCCTCTCGGGGCCTTTTTAATGGTTTGCCTGGCCCTGCCTCATGAGGCCTCCAAAGTTGTCTATAAGAATTTTATTTTTTCAGGGAGAAAGCCTCTCTGTGACTCAGAAGAAAAATCACCAAACTATCTATGAGAAGATGTTCTTTCCCAGGCAGCAAAAGCTTTCTTGAGTGACATAAATTTCTTGCCTCCTTGGATTAAATCTTCAGGAAAGATTATTCTATACTTACATGGAGAGCTATCTGCTAGACTTTAAAATGTAGCGTTGGAAAAAATTGGATAATGGTTCTCTTTCAACTTGTAGCCCAATCCCAAAGGCTTTTTCTTCTCCATGAATCTGCAGCAGGCAGAAGGGAAGCTTTTTTGGATCTTAGCCAGATTTCTTTGTACCTTAATGTGGTTGGAACTGCAGCATCTGCACTAAATACGATATTCAGTTTAAAACTAAAACATCCAAAGTTTAAAAAATCTATCACTATTCAAAGACACTTAATTTTTAAAATATCCCTGTCACTGACATTCCAATATTGATGTGAATGTGTCTTTATGTGTGAGAAAATCTGAGATTTAAGCCTCCTATTACCTTGTTCATTCCACAAAACTTACAATGCCATAGCCACACGAGTATAAGTGTGTCAGTGAAGATCTCCAGTGCACATACAGAGCATTCCATGAGACGTAAAATACCAATGCAGTTACATTGTTTTATGAACAACAAACAAATACAAGCTTATGTCAATAAGCACATTTTTTGCTGATAGAGCTGGTACATCCATATGACACAGCCAAGTATTATACTGTGTTTCTTTGTAGACTTTTCTCCTTACTTTTAGTGAAACATATTAGTGAAGACTGCTACCTCTTATAATTCTCGTTAAAAATCAATTCCTGGCCCAGAGATTTCCAGTCTTAACATTGTTTCACTATAAACAATTGCCTTGGTCAGTCATCAGAAATTCTTAGTTGTAGAAATTTCAGCATCAGGTAAAGCTGTGGGAGGCTGTGTAAAATGCTTTACTGAAGTCTAGGTAGATAGTGTCTGCAGCTTTTTCCTCATCCACTAAGGATGAGGTGAGTCACTTTGTCATAGAAGGAGATTGGGTTGGTTAAGCAGGACCTTCCTTTTGTAAATCAGTGTTGGCTGGGGCTTATTCCCTAGTTGTCCTGAATGTGCCATGTGTTGGCACTCAAAATGATCTGCTCCCTGACCTTCCCAAGTACCAAGGTGTCTTGGTTTAAGACAAATGCTGGGGAAGAGACTCCAGCAAATGATCTCCCCTCCCATTTTCACCAGTACAGAGTTATAAAATTCCAGGAGATATAAATGAAAAAAAAATAACAGTTTACTGACAAGAAATATAGCAGCAACAACTACAATACAAACAAAACAGTTCAAACCAACAACAGAGATTGCTTCTAGTCTCTCTTCCCCCTACGACAAGAATTCCAGGGACAAAAAGCAAAACCTAGGAAAGACCACTTGTCCACACAAAAAGAAGGTTCCACTTCTTTCTGGTGCCTTCTTCTGTCCCCCCCCCTCCAACACTCCTGGCTCTGGCAAAGGCAGTGGGGGGAGTGTTATGTTCATTCTTAAAGAAACAATTCCTCCAAAATAATGTTGGAAAAAGGGAATAAAATACAAAATCTCCTTTACCATGATACAAGGTCAGGCTGAGAAGCCTGTAGTACCCCAGATCATCCTTCTGACCCTTCTTGTAGATGATTGAAAGTGGCTTGACAAGCTCTTTTACCAGCTCCCTCAATACTCTCAGGTGAATCCCATATGGTCCTCTATACTTTTACATGTCTAATTGGTGTAGCGAGGTCACTAAACACATATCCTGGATTATGGGGGCTTTGCTCAGCTCCCAGCTACTGGGAACTGAGTATCCTAAGAACAACTGGTTTTAGTATTAAAAATTGAGACAAAGAAGGTGTTGAGTACCTCAGCCTCATCCCTGAACACTCTGCTACCCCCTGCATCCAGCAAAGGATGAAGACTCTCCTTAGATCTCTTTTTGCTGCCAATGTATTTATAGAAACTTTTTTTGGTTGTCTTTAAGCACAGTGGCCAAATTAAGTCCCTTTTTGGCTTTGACCCTTCTTTTTTTCTCCCTACATAACCTCACAACATCCTTGTAGTTCCCTCAAGTTACCTGCTCCTCCTTCCAGAGGAAGGAAGGAACTTTTTTTTTCCTGAGTTCCAGCCTAAGCTTCCTGTTTAACCAGACCAGGTTTTTTCCCCCACTGGCTTGTCTTACAGCAGCTGGGGATAGCCTGCTAATGTATCTTTGGGATTTCCTTCTTAAACACATTCAGCCTTCCTGGACTCCTCACCCCTCAGGACTGCCTCCTAAGGGTCTCTCTCACTGAGCACTGCCAACTCATGGGCCATAATCCCTCTCATACGTGGACCCCCAACAGGTCTGTTGGCAGCAGGCCTGATAGCATGTAAACTGCCCCATGGTCAAAAATAAAAAAAATAAAAAAAAAAAAAGAAAATTCCACCTCTGACACTAGCCTCTCAGTCATGTAATTATCAGGCTAGTTTTCCTGCTCCTTTTGGTGTTTGTCCCTGGTACTGAAAGAATTGAGGAGAATACAGCCTGTGCAACTGATTCTTTTGACCAAATATCCCAGTATCCTGAATCCCCAGTATCCTTCTGATTGCCCTCTGACTTCTTCCTTTAATTTCATCACTACCAGTCTGGACAAATAACAGAGGGTGATAGTCAGGGAGCTGTACCAGATCAGGGAGTTTCCTGGCAACGTCCTGTACCTGGGCCCCAGGCAGGCAGCAGACTTCCCTGTGGGATGAGTCCAATCAGCATATTGGGCCCTCCATTCCCCTCAGAAGGGAGTTTACCGTTTTTACTAATGGAGCTAGTTCTAACATGTGGGGTTGGCTGACTCACCCTAGGCAACCCCCAAGGATAGTTCTTCATTTATCTCGTAATTTTCCTGGCGTTTAGTTTCCGCAGCCTCCATCCTGCTCTGTAGGGGCCCCTGCGAAGGGGAGGAAGGTCAGGAGAGGATTCACCAGCCTCCCCAAGCAGGGACCTGACTCCTTTTCCCCCCAGTCTCTTAGGTTACCCCCTGCATGTTAGGGAAAGGGTAGGGCATCCTTGGTTTCCTGAGGTGGAGTTGGCTGGTACCCTACCTCAGGGTTGGTAGAGAGCAGTTCCACCAGTCAGTTTCCTTCTCAGACACCCTGATACTGCTTAACTTTCCCCATTCCTCCTAAAGTTTTACCTCCAGGCTGAGCAGGTCATTGACCTGCTTACACAGCTATTGTCTCTTCTGCCTTCTGCTACCAGTGACAGGCTCTGGCACTCCTGAAGCCCAAGACCTGGACCCTTGCATATTTCATTGGCAGGTCAGTTTGTGTTGCCACGTTCTTTCTGGCATGTGCAGAGGACACAGCTCCTTGGCAAGCAGATATCACTGTTAAGCTCACCTCTTGAGGTGACGGGTGAGTAACTGTACCCATTCCTGCTCAGACTCCTGTGACAATCGAACTGCCATGCCCCGGCTGCCCCATCCTGGGGGCAGCTTATCTATGGATGGGGATGGAACTGTCCCTCCTGGTGCCACCCACATTAAGTCAGAACTGCCTCTGAGTCATGGCTGCACTGCTTCCTGCTTGGGAGGAGGGGACTGTAACGCCTGTCTCTGTTGTAGTTTTGAGCTCTTGCCAGTAGGAAAGCCCAATTCACTCCCTCTGCATGATTATTGGCTCAATAGCACTTCTGTCGGTGCAGTTCTCCTCAGTCTTTGCTAAAATGGCAGTGACACCAGGTTTTGAATGTGCACTAACCCTGACTCCCTAAAACTTTATCAAATGTTTTAAAGAAGCGTATCAATTTAAGGTTAGGGAGGGACAGAAGTTGGGCTACAGATCTAATATATTCATAAAGTTACATGAAATATTGCCAAAAATATGAAAGTCTGTAAGAATATAAAATTTCTACTTTCTCCATCAGTGAAACTTCTCAGTACTTCA
Organism: Empidonax traillii; assembly: GCF_003031625.1. Lineage (NCBI taxonomy): Eukaryota > Metazoa > Chordata > Aves > Passeriformes > Tyrannidae > Empidonax > Empidonax traillii. The sequence continues at coordinate 11,517 of NW_020956961.1, forward strand.
CCACTAGAAACACTAGAAGTGTTTCTCACCGCTAGAAGTATTCCATTTGGGATTCAAGGTGGAATCGCAACCACCACTCTCCTTTTGCATTTGATCTAGAGAGTATATAATACGAGCAGCAGCTGAGGCAGCTGTGATTGTTTAGTGTGGAAAAGAGGAGGCTCAGAGGAGACCTTATGGCTCTCTACAGCTACCTGAAAGGAGGTTGTAGCAAAGTGGGAGTCAGCCTCCTCTCCCGGGCAGCTTGTGACAATACAAGAGGAAATGGACTCAAGCTGCACCAGTGAAGGTTCAGGTTGGACATCTAGAAGAATTTTTACACTGAAAGGACGGTTAACCCTCGGAATGGGCTCCCAAAAGAGGTGGTGGAGTCACAATCCCTGGAAGTATTCAACAAATCACTGGATGTGACAGTTAGAGCTATGGTTGAGTTGTCATGGTAGTGTTCAGTCACAAGTTAGTCTCAGTGATCTTGGAGGTCTTTTCCAGATTTAATGATTCTATGATTCTGTGAAAATGAAGAAACTTCTCTTCACCGGCCTTCCTGGTCATACAAAATGACTAGTCAAGAAGTGGGCCCATGGGAACTTCATGAGGTTTAATAAGACCTAGTGCAAGGTGCTGCACCTGGATCAGGGCAACTCCTGGTATCAATACAGGCTGGGAGATGAATACACTCAGAGCAGCCCTGCCGAGAAGGACTTGGGGATGCTGGCAGATGAGAGGCTGGACATGAGCCAGCAATGTGCGTTCACAGCCCAGAAAGCCAGTTATATCCTGGGCTATATCAGAAGAAGTGTGGCCAGCAGGTTGAGTAAGGTGACTCTTCCCCTCTACTCGGCTCTGGTGAGAACCCACCTGGAGTTCTGCATCTAGCTCTGGGATTCCCAGCTCAGGAAAGGCATTGACCCGCTGGAGCAAGTCAGAAGAGCACCACCAAGTTGATTAAAGGGATGGGGAACCTGAGGATAGGTTGGAAGAAGTTTGTTCAGCCAATTGGGAAACAGAAGGCTTAGGGGTGACCTAACTGCAGCCTTCTAGTACCTGAAGGGGGCCTGCAAGAAAGATGGAGAGAGAATATTTACGAAAGCATGTAGTGACAGGACAAAGATGAATGGCTTCAAACTGAGCCTAGGTTTAGATTAGATATTATGAAGAAATTCATAACTGTGAGGGTGGTGAGGCCCAGAGAAGCTGTGGCTGCCCCATCCCCAGAAGTGTCCAAGGCCAGGTTGGATGGAGCTCTGAGCAACCTGGTCTAGTAGAAGGTGTTGGAACTAGATGATCTTTAAGGTCCCTTCCAACCCAAACCATTCTATGATTTTATAAAGTACAAGTCTTGAGCCTGAATTGGGTCTACTGAATTGAAAAAGTATGTACAAAGTCTGATACACATGCACATCCATATATCTGATACACATCCATTTGTACTGTGAGTCACAGAACACTATCTCAGTCAGTGAGATGAAACTCTAATTAGTCGGTGTCAATGAATGCATCAATGAGTATGAATCAAGAAAGTAAAATCATTATCCAACTAATAAACATAGTAGCTGAAACAAGAATGTTGCCTTCAGAAGCATGATGGCAAATTAGTTAAAAATTACGTGATTTTTTTTTTTTTCTAGCAATCCAAGGAACATTTGGTTTGATTCAACTTGCTTTTGTCCCATTTTCTCTTGTCAGGAAGACAATCACGTGGACGTTTTTTCAGATGTTCTCAGACTTCATTTGCTAATAGGAGTTGCATGTGGTTTATTAAAAAAAGGAAGATCAGATGCTTTTCAGATGTTGCTCTTACAGTGCTAAAAGTAAAGGTCATTTATTTTGTCCTTTGTCTCAGTGTCCTTTCTTTGTAAAACATCAGTATATATGCTAAAGCCAGATAGTTGTCCCAAGAAATATTTTTTTTCCTCATGCTTGGCCAAAGTCAAAGCAGAAGGTGATGCATCATATGAGATGCGTGGAGCAGGAAATACTTTAAATAGAATGAACTGGTGCTAAAAAAAAAAATATTTCATCTTGGTTTTTTTTTTTTACCCATATGTCTTAGTTTAACAAGATTAGTACTTAGAAATTAAGAAACTTCAGGTGGAAGTGTGGAAAACAACAGCTTTTTATTAACAAAATCCGAATAAACAACAAATGGTGCAATCAAAAACTTTCAGAAGAAACAAAACTAAGTCCCAATTCCCCAGGCAGAGGGGAAGAAACCTGCGGCAGCCAGGGGTTCAGGGTGAGGGGGAGGGCTAAAAAGGAAGGGGGAAGGTAGGACTGTCCTAGCAGTTCAACATCTGCTCACAGCCACGTGCACCCAATGACTTCATCGATGACTTCGCAACCAGCACTGAAGGAATTCTTTCTCTGACAGGCAGTCCCGAAAGCAGAATACCTCACTCTGAGATGGGTCGGTCTCTCTCTCTCAGTTGTCCTCATGGGGAAAAAAAACTTCGTCTCAGGGAAAGAAAAAGGAGGCGGCTGAAACCGGGCTCCCCTCTCTGTCGGGTCCAAGGACCAAACCCCCAAACAAAAAGCTCCCCAGTTGTCCCTGTGGCAACAGCATTTCCCAAGAGAGTCCCCCCTCCCCTCACTCCTGCACCACCCAGCACATGTGGCTTTGCTCCACTTCCCCCATCCCAGAAGAAACAGATGGGGAGGCGAGAGGGACACTGGGAAAAAATCCCAACATCTCTTTTCAAACCTACGACACTACAATATATCACATCTAAATTAATCTTCTAAGTTTCTCCAGAAAATATTAAAATAAAGTCTGAGAACTATGGTACCTAAATTCTCCTTTTACCTGTGCTTGAAAAAGTAAAAGAAACCTACCACAAAAAAAAAAAAAAAAAAAAAAAAAAAAAAAAAAAAAAAAAAAAAAAAAAAAAAA